>NW_026645705.1:0-177939 GCF_949987535.1 Balaenoptera acutorostrata | reverse complement strand
TTCTGTGTGAGGGCTTTCTCCAGTTGCGGCGAGTGGGGGCCACTCTTCATCGCGGTGCGCGGGCCTCTCACTATCACGGCCTCTCTTGTTGCGGAGCACAGGCTCCAGACTCTCAGGCTCAGTAGTTGTGGCTCCCGGGCCCAGTTGCTCCGCGGCATGTGGGATCTTCCCAGACCAGGGCTCGAACCCGTGTCCCCTGCATTGGCAGGCAGATTCTCAACCACTGTGCCACCAGGGAAGCTCTGTGGTGTTTTTAATGTCACATGTGGTCTGATGGTACCAATATCTACTGTTCCATAGGTTGTCTTTCTAGCTGTCTTCTAGTGACAGGAAATTCAGAGAAACCAATAGGCCTGTTTCTCCAGGAGGGGGATGTCCCTCATGCCCTGAATTCTGCCAGGAAAGTAGATTGGATACCATGTGACGTGGAAGAGGGGCTCCTGCAACCTTGCTGTGAAAACCTCTCCCCTCTGTGTCCCATGGACAGTGTCACCCAGTATCCCAGGGGAAACTGGAGCAGTTTTTGCTGAGCTGTTTGGGGCTGTTGTCCTAAAGCTAAGCAGGGGTGGGGGTGGGGGACAGACAGGTCCTAGGTCTGGTCCCTCATGTCCTTGTATTGCACGAGGGACAAAGCCTCATTTCCCAGGACATTCAAGCATATTCCAAGCAGAGGCCTCTTCCACCCCTGATTCTGCCCCTTCTTTCATTTCCTGCCCCTCCTTTTCCCCCCAGCTTCACACTGAGATTCTCACTTTCCCCTTTTTTCTCCGTATTCATTCTTTCATTCAAAACACATTTACTGGGACTTCCCTGGCGGTCCAGTGGTTAGGACTTCGCCTTCCAATGCAGGGAGTGTGGGTTCGATCCCTGGTCGGGGAGATAAGATCCCACATGCCTCACGGTCAGAAAACCAAAACATAAAACAGAAGAAATAGTGTAATAAATTCATTAAAGACTTTAAAAATGGTCCACATCAAAAAAAATCTTTAAAAAAAAATATTTACTGAGCTCCTGACCCAGGGGAAGAAGACAGGCAAATCTACACTTTTCATGAGACTTATTCCACTAGGGGTAAGGAACAGAAAGAAGTAAGTGTAATAATAGCACCTATATTGTGAGTGCCTATGTGCGTCCAAACTAAGGCACATCAAGGGTAATTCACTTGCCAAAGGTCACAACTAAGGATTCCAACCCAGGCACTGGTCAGAGATCATGCTGTTAACCAGCAACCCATACTGCCTCCTTGGTTATTACAGATATGAGATTAGGGCTCTGTGCCATTTGTCAGCCAAGGTAAAATGTTTTGTGCTATGAATTTGTAAATCATGGCAGGCAGGGGAAGGACAATCTCATACAAAATAAAGTTCACAAGAATTGCAGTCGAGTTTTATAAAAGGAGGACTATGGATTTCTCACATATCCAAGAAGGGATTTTGAGAGGGAAAATAATGCTCCCGCGGAAGACTCACCCACGCAGGCCTCACCCTTGCATTAGCGTGCAAAGGTGAGTTCTACCTGGCACCAAGCCTGGGAAGAGATAGACTCACTTCCTCCTTGGACCTTTGGGCTTAGACGTCATCCAGCATGGAGGGGATGGAAAAAGATATGCCATGCAAATGGAAATCAGAAGAAAGCTGGAGTAGCAATTCTCATATCAGACAAAATATACTTTAAAATAAAGACTCTTCACTGCATAATGACCGAGGGATCAATCCTAGACGAAGATATAACAATTGAAGATATAACAATTGAAGAACATTAACCTCTTTTCATTTGACTCTGGATTTCTCTTAATTTCTATACTACTTCACTTTCCTGGTTCTTTCTGCATGTTAGAGATCCTAAACCATAAACTGGTATTCATAACATTTCTTTCACATGAAGTACCTGTTATCTCATCTGCCAAACCCATTTAAAATGGACTAGTGGAAATTGCCTCAGAAGCCAAACAGATTGCACCTGTGTACAAGGGACCAGGTGTCTCTGAAGGGCTCCTAGATCTTTTGTATTCTTGCTGGCACGGTGTCAGGCTGGCCAGGCTGGTGAGTGGCTAACAGTTCAGATTTTAGGTGATCTAATCCTTAACTTGATAGATGCTGGGTGTAATCTACAGATTCTGCATAGAAATTAGCACTTACCCCTGGGAGAGCCCCTACCAGCTGTCAAGTGCTTTACCAAATAGCTCTATACTCAAGAATGCGGCTTCTGGGTGAGGGAACAGTCGTAGTCATTTTACATGGGGTTAGAGAGAAGTCTTGGATGATGAAAGATTTTAGCTAACCTACACGCTATAGGTAAACATTTCCAAAAACATTGCATAACCTGAATACAGAGTGAATTGTTTTCCAGTAAATACTGGCTTCAGCATTTTTCAAAAATCAAGGAATGGTATATTTTATAGAATGGGAAAACTAAGAAATGAAATTTGACCTGTTGTAAAACTAGGCTTTAGTGCTGTTGAATTTCAATAATGGGCATACAGGGTACATTAGGAGTAAATGTGAAAGAATAGGGTCATGATGGAATCTGATACAGGGTGGAAAACATTTCTCTTAACCAGAAACACTGGGCCCTAAGAAGTTGTCTTAGGGTCAACCACATGAATTTAACATACAAAAATGGCAATTTAATTTGGTTCAAACATACATTTCAAACTTTTGTCTTTTCCTTGTAAAGAATAAAGTTCAGTTCACGGTATACCAGAGTTAAAATTGCACAGATGTCAGTATTCCAATAGAGAAAAATCATTTTTTTTAAAAAGCAAAAAAATAAAATTTCAGTTCAGGTAGTCAGATATTCTTTTATAGTCTTACTACTTTAGGGAACAAACCCTTCCTAGGTATAAAAATCTGGAAAAAAATGCCATAGTTGCCACCCTATTAATAACTAGTTTCCATGCCCCATATTTGTTGGAGAACCTACTTTGTGATGTTTAAATTTTTACCTTAAGGTGCCTCAATTTCCCATTTATTAAAATGGCTGTATTGCCTCTAGAATTAAAGCTGAAGGGGAAAAGCAATTTTTAGCGATTCCCCTTATTCTACCAACTTGTTCTTGAAGCTACAGTCATGCCCAATGTTCCTACCCCCAATTTTTTTTTTTTTAAAACCTTCGACCGGGCTTCCCTGGTGGCGCAGTGGTTGAGAATCTGCCTGCTAATGCAGGGGGACACGGGTTCGAGCCCTGGTCTGGGAAGATCCCACATGCCGCGGAGCAACTAAGCCCGTGAGCCACAATTACTGAGCCTGCGCGTCTGGAGCCTGTGCTCCGCAACAAGAGAGGCCGTGATAGTGAGAGGCCCGCGCACCGTGATGAAGAGTGGCCCCCGCTCGCCGCAACTAGAGAAAGCCCTCGCACAGAAACGAAGACCCAACACAGCCAAAAATAAATAAATAGATAAATAAATTTAAAAAAAAAATAATGCTTGTAATTCTGCTGGCAATGATTTATCAAGTATTTTTTCCCTTGGCTTGACGACCTGAAGGAAGGAATGGAGAATTCGCCGCCTAGTCTGTGGCTGAGATGGAGCTCTGAACAAACCAGCACTCTCCCAGCACCAAATGATATTAGGGCCACTTGATTACAAATGACTATGCTAATGTACTGCTGTTTCCGTCCCCAAACCACGGAATGAAACATCTCTCTATGACAAAGAGGACTTACTTGATTCTTCTCCTGGACCAGAGGATAAGAACGGTGACCTCAAGGAGGAGAAGCACTCACCAGATGAAGAGGAACAGTACTTCCTGGGGTCCTGCTTTCCTTGCCAGGTGTCACCAAGCTCTCTTTAAACTCAGAACACAACCATTTTGATTCATCGGCCCCCATGGAGCCAACGCTTGAGAACTGACCTACTATAGGCCAGGACTCTGCTTTAGGTATGGATGAGGCATGCTCTTTCAGAAGCTGTGAGAGAATAAAAACGAATGTACCGTCACTCCAAACACGTGAACAGAAATGCTGTGACAACTCAGAACACGGTTTTCCGCCCTTGGAATGCCTCGTTCACAAGGAAAGGCTGAAAATATTAGCGACCAAGTTCATACCCATGGGTAGTTTTTTTTTCCTTCTTTGGGAAATATTTTTAAATACTGAAGATATTTTATTTTAATGGAGTAAGTGGACACAAGTATTCTTCTTCCAAAATTCTTTGATTTGTACTAAAAGCAAAAAGAGATTAAAAAAAATAAAAAGAAGACCCATTTTAGTAGCGATGTCAGATAAAGCACCAACCTGCCACACGAAATTAGATTTCTGCCTTGAAGTTGCAATGGTTTAACATACCTAAACAATACTAGGAGGTCAAGCTATTGTATATTTTGACGCGTATCATTTGAAAGAGGTTTAACTCTTGGGATCTAGGCAGCTGTGACGCTCTGTAAATAAATGGGAATATATTTACATTTAGATACATACTACCATAAGCACTGCAGAAGACTGACCTGCATTTCCTGCTTTGTCTGATATTTATGCAAAGCTGCAGAAACAATTCAGAAAATACTGGGAAATTTTATCCATTTAAACTCGTACCGAAGGTCTTCCTAGAGGCTGGAGATGGCAACAACAAAAAAAAGCCTCAGTTCCTGCCCCAGGGGAGCTCATATTCTGATGGATGTATTGTTTAGTTTATACGTACTATTTTCCTTATCACAGAGTAGGCATTAATATTTATAAACGCACTTCCCCAAAGAGCCCAAATAGTTCTCAACTTCCACCCTGGGTGCAGCATGGCATAGGAAACAGGACTGAGCCAACAACAGGACTCGGCTTCTATTTTGGGCTATTCTGGGCTCAGTCCTTGATCAGGTACATGGCCCTAGCCAAGGCCCTGGGCTTCTCTTTACACCTCAGTGGAACAGACGTCTGATCACCCATCTTCCTTGGAATGCAGCTATGATGCAACACGGGTTCCCGACAGTGGAAAGTGGCCGCAAACTCTAAGATGCTACTCCGCTTCCAGTAAGACTGGGATGCTGCACGATATGGGCCATCACCGGGCCGTTCTGAACCACCGGCCCACAGGCTAATACACACTAGTGCTTACCCAACACTCAGCACGTGCCTTGCATTCATTTCCTCATTTAATCCTTAGGCAATTCTGTGAGGGAAGTACTGTTGTTATGCCCATTTTATGGATGTCAAGAGGGGTTAAGGAGCAAGTCAAGGTCACACGGCTTGCAACCAGGTCAGGATTTGGCCCCGGGTGTGGGCATCCGCCCACAAAGCTGTGCACTTAGCCAGTATGTGGGACCCTCTCCTCCCCAGGTCAAGACAGAAAGATGGTGGCTTCGAGACCTTGCCCGCTTTCAGCTGTGGTCTCACTTACAAAAGGAAATTAAAGTGAAAAGTTGTCATTGGCCGGGCGGAATTCTCACACAACATAAATAATTTATGGAAAAAGAGGGGCTTTTAAGAAAGCCCCTTTAAGGAATTTACTAAGGTCGATAAACTGACTCCTAGAGAGAGGTGGGGAAAACTTTAAACCTTAACTTGCTGGTTGTTTAATTTTGTTAAAGACCTTTCTTGGCTTATTTTCATACCAGCAGCAAATGTCATTGTCATAATTACAGTTCTCAGGGCAATGGTTTAGCAAACAAAACACATCATAGCTCAGCTGTAGTCTTCACTCAACACTATTTTCTGTTCTGTGTTGAATTTGTGTTAAAAATCCTTGATGTGCTGATCAAAAGCTATAATACTTATATGAATAAAAAATCTCTAACTATCTTTATTACAAGAAATAAAAAAACTAAAAATCCTCCACGTACTTTTGCCATTTAGAATCGTTAACTCTACACCTATAAATGAGGCAAAATGTTAAAATACAAGTAATTACTGGAAACTATAATTAGACAATCAATTATCAAGTGCCTACTATTTGCCCAGAATTGTGCTAGAGATACTATGAAGCTGCCTTCAAAATATACCAATTATAAATGAAAAAGGACAGAACATACATTAAATTCAAAAAAAATGGTAAAATAGTAAAAATTCTGTTACCTTCCTAAGCCTAAAATGTCCCCAGTTATCTTTTTGATTTCCTTGAAAGCGTCCCGGGGTTGAGCCAATAAGGTAAACACTAAAAAGATATAAAGCACAAGTTACAGAACATAGTGATTTGTGGACTCCCCAAATCACAAAATATGCAGGAAAACTAACATTAAGCAAGAAATATTCTAAGAGCCAACCCACTTTCTTGAAATGCCTCTTCAGAGGAGTAACTGACACTTAAAATCATTTTTGAGCACATCAAGTAATGGTGGGACACCCACGGGGTATAAGGTACCAGGCAAAGAGCTCAGCAATTTTAAGAGAAAGCTCTCCGGCTGGGATGGGAGGGGTGGGGTGGTGGCACTCAGGTGAGGGGCAAGATCTCCCGGCCTCCACTTCAGTGCCTGAGGACCAGGAGGTGCAGACAGTGACAGGCCCTGCTCTCATCACGTCCCGAAGGACAGCCATCTCCTGCCGGGCCCCTGTGTTCCAGACCTCACATGGTGTTCAAGGTAAGCACCCCAAGTTGCTAAGAGACCACGTACTTTGTTTCTGAGAGGTCGTGCTCCTGGATGGTATCTATCCACTCCTTGAGGGGAGCGGCGTTACAAGCCATCAAGTAGCTGATGAGGTCAGCTTTAAAGTGTGTGGTTGATTCTCCAGATCTGTGGGTCCCATGGACTATTCGTGGGTACAAGGGGCTCAACCATATTCTGGAATGGAAAAAAATATATAACCTTTAACAGTCAGAAGCACAGCTGATCACAGTGGTACCTCTGTATTGATTAGGCACTCACCCTAAGGAGGAGGTGAATTCTCACTACCTCTCTCCACATGGTAGGTAAGGTCACCCTTATAAAACATGAAACAAATCTGACGGCACCACTCCAATGGTTCCCATCATATTCAGAATTATTTTTGAAAACCTCACTGTGAATTTAAGACCCAGTAAGACCTGGCCTCTGCCCGCCTCTCCCAACTCAGTCTCTCCATGCTCCCTCCTTCATTCACGCACCTTCCTTATTCCCTCCCCCTCGCACCTCTACATCATTTTTAAAGACTTGATGACAACAGTTAAGTGCTCTACTCCTAATTGCTATAGCAACTCCACACCACCAGCAGTAACCCCAGCAAGGTTCTGCCCATGCCTACGTCAATGTAGCTCTTTAACCAAGTGGAAAATAAAAGTTATCTAAGAAAAAATGTATGTGCAAATATGTTTTCAATAAACAAACTCACTTTCATATATAACATATGGGATACATATAATCCCACATCTGGTGTCTGGAATGAGTATAGACCACATTTAGTCATGTTATATTAACACTAACCTCAGACTTTAAAATAATTCAGTAAAAAAACTTTAAAGACATCTTTCATCAATTCTTTGTCAGTGTACTTTGCCAAAACTTCTATATCATACCCACAAATGGCAAACAACCACAGCTAAACCCAGTCCTTCTGTGAACTGGTCCCTTGTAGATTACAAATAAGTATGGCTTCAAACTTCTTGTGCTGTTTCTTCAACAGCAAAATCAGGTTAACAGTCCTGCCTCACCAAGGCGCCCACGAGGTAATGAACAGGGTCTAACTTAAAGCAGCCTCAGCAAGTACGAGCTGTGTCTGCCTTTTTCCCCTTCTTGGCTTATTTCCACCACACTTCTACCCAACAAGCCAAAAGAGAAACTGCCCAATTCCTCTTTCACCCAGCAGCCCTCCAAGGAGACTAGTAAGAGGCAGGCCGTCAGGGCAGGAAGGATCCAGAACCACGAGGATCCCGGCTGTGCGTCTTGTGAACTCTGTACACGTTTCTAGCAGGGTGGCAAGTCACACCTTCCCTTCCCACCTCGAGGTGACCCCTCGCATGAGGGGTTATACTTGCGACCAGGACGGGAGTCCAGGCTCTGGACCTGGATCTGCTTCTACCTGGCTGTGTCATTCTGGGCAAGCTCGGTGACCCCTCTGGGCCTCCCTCTGACCCTGTGCGTGTAACACGACCATGTCGGGCTGGCTGGCTAAGGTCTCTCCTCCCAGTAGCAACTCGGAGCCCGCAGGGTGAGTGGGGCTCCTCCTGGATTAGAGGTCCACTCACGAGAGTAGTTCTGGATGAGGAACATGACAGACGACGACTTTCTAAACCAGGATACCAAGATGTGAGGCGTTTTTAACATTTCATAAAAGAAGAAGAGAAATCATCCGGGGCCAAGTAATTTTAAAATTGAGAAATTAACAGGCGGACCAAGAAGCAGGTGAAAAGGATGGCTGGAACACATGTGGAGGAGGAAAGAATCAGCAGAGCCATGACAGGCTGACTAGGAAATAGGATTACACAAAAAAACTACTTTTAAATATTGGGTTGGCCAAAAAGTTCGTTTGGGTTTTTCCAAAAGGTCTTACGGAAAAACCCGAACGAACTTTTTGGCCAAGCCAATATTTTTAAGAAAGTTACAACCCACGACATGAAAGTACCAGACAGAGTAGAATCTAGACTAACCGTGAGATAACAGCACCTCCTATTCTGGGGTGGCCGGCAGAGGGAAGTTAGAGGTAGATTTCATACCCTTGGTACTTTGAGTTTTGAACCACGTGAAGTTACCTAGTCAATACATTTTTTAAAACATTTAAATTAAAAGTTTTTTTTAAATAAAGGAGAAAAATGAACACCCGAGCCATTTACCCTTAATCCCTTCCCCATAGTAGCCAACCCAGAGACG
Source organism: Balaenoptera acutorostrata (assembly GCF_949987535.1). Classification (NCBI taxonomy): domain Eukaryota; kingdom Metazoa; phylum Chordata; class Mammalia; order Artiodactyla; family Balaenopteridae; genus Balaenoptera; species Balaenoptera acutorostrata. The sequence goes on along the minus strand of NW_026645705.1, from coordinate 169,234 downwards.
CCTAAGGAAACAGGCCTGGCTGCCTATAAGCTCAAGCTCCAGAGGGCTAGAGGCTGTGGGTGGGATTCTTTGAGCCACAGGAGAGCCAACTGATAAATCCCTTTAGCTACGTTAATTATTGTTCCCCCAAGAACAAGCTATGTTAATCTCACTTCCTTTTTAGATGGGGCTACATGAGTCACGAGTCCCAGAATCCAAGCTAGCAGCTTAGAAGCTCGTGGGGCAGCAAAGACCTTGTTAACCGGAAGCTCGGTGGACCAAGAGCACTGCGGCTGAGGCTCTTAGAGACAGTCCATCCCCGAGACCCTGAACCCATCGCAACAACGCTGCATTCTGAGAAGCGTACCTTAAGTGGGACACTTGGAAACTAGAACATGTTTATAGGAAAACCATCAGGCAGTGGGGACAGGGGATCAAGCTACCTGCTATGGTGGGGAAGGGGAGTGAAGAGAGGACGACACACACCTGGCTCAGGGAAAGGCTGTGTGAGGGAAGAGGCAGCTCTGGTGCTGCACGGCCCACTCAGGTCCAGCAGGCCCAGAGGATGGGGGCTGGGAGGCTCTCTGTCTCAGCTCAACTGAAGGTCTAACTTGGGCTCAGTCAGAGCCCCGGATTAGGGTTCCAGCCCAGGCTGGGCAATGGTATGAGCAAGGGAACGAGGAGGAGGATGCAGGGGAAGATACTCGAACCTTGAAAGGCTGAGTTCCTTCTAACACAGGAAGGCAGAGACGTGCAGAATAGCTTAAGTGAAAGAAAGCGAAATTAAGGCTGGTCATAATGAAGCCTTATCGGGAAGGAGTACAAAGGGTGAAACGATTTGAACAAGTCCCTAAAATCCCTAAAAATAAACCTAAACTTCTCGTAAGAGATCAAAACCTAGATCTGGCATATATGCACCAAGGACCAAGGGTTAGTAATTAAAAAAAAAAAAAAAAAGCCATGAAAAACCTTCACGTTCAATTCTTTTGGAGATTCACAACCATGTTACAGGCTCTAAAAAGACAGCCGTTTAGATTTGTTTTATGGGAAACTAAACTGACTGGGAGTGAGGGGACATTTTTAGTGTACAATCAACCCCCAAGCTTTCTTTTGACACCTGCTGGGAAGTGGCAAGCAAAAGTGGGTGCAGGAATAAGTGAGGACCAAGAAAGTTATCAGGAGGGTCTTAATGGAAAAATAATAGGTTCAGACCTTTCATTTTTCATCCTCTTTCCTGCCTCAGATCCTTGGATCTACTTGGCTGTAGAGTGTATGTATGATGCTATTTTGTAAAAACTAGAAAAAAACTACGGTGTATAAATATGTATGTTTACAGGTATAATAAAGGCAGTTATGGATGATTATGTGCTAAACGGTTAACACCGGCTACCTCAACAGAGGAACTGGCGGGAGGTAGTAAAAGAACACTCTCACTTTTTTTTACATGTGTCTCTTTTCTATGCCATAATTCTGGGTTTTTTCACAATTAAAAAACAGGAGAAAAAGAATAAATCGAATGTTCTCGCTTTTGACCTTTCTCAGCGCACACAGTGACTACCAAGAAATGGCCGGAACCCTACAAACCCTTGTGTCTTCTGGTGCCAGTCGGCGTGAATGAGGTTGGAGGTGTGTATGACAACCCGGAGGCCTTCTTCGTACAGCAGTAGCATCATTTTCCTTTAAAAACAGAAAAAGGATCAAAAAACATTAACAGCACTCTCATAATACCTTTCTAATGCAAATGCAATAGCTAAAGGAGTGCTTTAAACTCTGATTACAGTATCCCAACTTTGAACATTTAGTCTTCTTTTCTCCTATACATCATCGCTATCAAAGTCTGCTTAAGTGACAAGTGGAAAAGCACCTTCCAAAATGCTGAGTATTTGCTGGTATATGAACTTTTTGCTCCATCCCGTCCACGTGGCCAGTCCCGGCACTTTAAACCCCTCCCCACTGTAGCCTGGCTCCTTATTATCTGTTCAGCATCACCCATTACTATCAGGGACAACAGGAATCTTCCTGTCCAGTGTTTTCAGAGTATGGTCACAACCTCTCGCTACGCCGTGGCTGCCTAGCATTAAAAAAAAAAAACTGCAACAGAATAAACTAGAAACTCAAGAGTATACTGCATATATTTAAGTGCTGGTTCGTGACACTCTTGTTTCAGCACTTATCAGTACAGACACGTGCAGCAGACTGAAATGACAAACGCATTTCCTACTGTGGGTTGCAGTTTAAGTTTGGAAGATGCTGCATTTTCAAGAGACTGATCCTTCTTCATACTCTACAGACGCCAGACTTGTCACCAGCGTGTACCTGGGCTTGAGGTAAGTCTTCCCTTTTCTTCTCCCTTTACTCAAATCAGCCCTAGAGATTCCCTTCTTTCCCATGGGGCCTCCCCAGTCATCAGATTATTTCTCTTAGTTTAATTCCAGTGAGAGGGAGGGAACAGGACAGATAAGAGCTTTCCATCTGAAGCTGGAAGACCTAAGTACCAGTGTTCATCAGTTAGAAGTCATAGGACCCTATGTAAGTCATTTAATATCTCTGAGTCGTTCCATGTCCCCTGAGCCTCGGCTTCTCACCTGTGGCATGAAGGATCAACTCCATGTTCACTTCATAGGGCTGATGTGAGAATGAAATGCAGTACGTGTTTTGTTAAATGTAAAACACTCCAGGTGTACATTCCCTCTACTGCTTCCATGCCTTGCTTTACTTTGCCATCTACTTTCGGATGATTCTTGGCCTCCCAATGGTTTTCTAATTATTTCAGGAACCTAAATTCTCTCTCCCCCAACTAGAGATTCATTCAAGGCAGTAACTCCGCCTTATTTCTATGGAGGCCAAAATGCTACTTAACATTTACTGATGGAAGTCAGTTTACACGTGGGAAAAAAATGAACCACTGGTTCTCTCAAATAAACAACATCCCAAATACTATCTCGATAGAATGGGGTTATTAGCATTAAAAAATACAGAAAAGACTATACAAACACAGAATGAGATTTAGCTCTTGCCAGCATGAGAATTTAACCCAAGCTGGCAAATGGTAAATTAATGCAAAGCTGGAGAAATGACAGCTGTTGAATCAATCTTCTTTCCATGTATGAGATGTGCTCCCTGAAATCTGAGCAAATTTACATACACAGTTGCCAAATTAGTAGTTGACTGTAATTAAGAATAAGCCAGTTATGAATTCATGATTTAACTTTTACAAATATTTCCATTAGTTAAGGCAGCAATTAACAGGAAAATCATGCACTAATGTCAGTGAATCCTATCAAATAGCATTGAGAACTAATCTAAGGGGAGTCATATTAATCTTTTCATAGCCAAAATGGCATGTCCCAATAAGATCAGAGCTAAAAATGGATAAAACATATAAAGAAATGAGGTCTTCCCTGAAGAATACTGACCTGCATATTATCTATTAAGCTATGGGGGTGGCAGAAGGGACATTTCCCCTATTTGAAGCTGTTCCTGCACAGGGGGGAGGCAAGCTAATGTCTGTGGAGCATTTATGTACCAGGCATTGCTTTAGAAGCCGCACAGAATGCTAGCACACTGAATCCCACCCAATCCAGAGAAGGCGCTATTGTTCCCATTTTACAACTGCAGAATCCGTGGCTAGGACAGGTCATGGGGACTATCCAGCTCCCCACGTGAACCAGAAGCAGCGCTTATTTGGGTCACACATGTTGGATCCTCCTCTCACTGTGCACGGCTTCCCTTGGGCTGGACAGGGCCGCAGCTACTTCATGCTACTGGGCAGGAGTGGGTCACATGGAGGGGAGGCCCTGCTACAGCCCGAAGAGGAGAGAGGCCCATCCTGCAGTCTGCTCCTGGCTGCACGGCCACATCTGACGCTTCCCTCCCGCTGTGGAGTCTCAGGGCCGTGGGAGGTGCCTTTGCTTCCCGCTCTGGGGGCCACCAAAGAGCTTCAGCATGTTAAAGCACTATGAGATAAGCCCCGGGACTCACAGCATCCTGGAAGCAGGGGTACAGCTCGTTCACCGTCTCTAAGAGGACCACGAGCTCCTGGAGGATGGGGCTGCATCTGGTCACTTCCAGATGCTCCGCAAGTAGTCACCACCAGCTGACGCAAGTGTGACCCCGGAGACTCCTTCAGAGTTACTGTGGCAGCTCCACTCTGTCGGGGGAGGGCGGGGGACGCGTTCACACCTGTCACCAGGAGCTGGAAGGCTTTCCTTCTTTCCTAGCTCATGTGTTTGTCTTGCCTCTCTCACCCGAAGACTAAAAGCTGGAAGGACAAACACCATGATGTCTCCAAACACTTTACGTCCCCCCGAGCTGTGCTTCAAGAATGTAATAGATATTTAATGAATAACTCTTAGAACATTTTAAAATGAACAACGGAAAGTAATTTCAAGGCATGAGTTCAATCTCCTACAAAATACTGGCATTTTAACAAAAAGTAAACCACACACACACTACAGAGTGGGGAAAGGGTCTATCATTACTTCCCTAGGCACTTTCAACTCTGAATGAGGAACTGCTGGGTTTAACCTGCAAAATGCATGTGTTGGAGGCGAAGGAAGAATGGACTTGCAAAGCGTGTGTGTGTGTGTGTGTGTGTGTGTGTGTGTGTGTGTGTGTGTGTGTGTGTGTGTGTGTGTGTGTGTGTGTGTGTGTGTGTGCGCGCGCCAAAGGAAACAGACTTAATTTTAGCAGTGAGGAAACAACAAAAGTAAATTAAGAACTTAAGCAAAAATAAACAGTTCTAGTCCTGTCTCCAACACTGGCTGGAGGAAAACTGCCTACCTACTTGGGGGCTCTAGTCTATAAAATGAAGACAAAGGACCAAGTAATTTTTTGAATAGCATTAAAAAAAAAAAAAAAAAAAAAAAAGGATAGCCCCGCCCCCCTCAAACGCTACTGTGTCAGATCTGGGCCAGCCCAGCACTCAGTCCCTCCCCGGACCCAGGCTCTCCTATGACTCGCTAGCATATTAAGTGCAGTGTGAATACGCCCAAGAAACGCTGGCTGCGGGCACAGAACGTGTGCCCTGCACAGGAATCCCGCACTGCAGGTCTAGCAAATCATGCCCAGGATCCAAAACAGGGCTTGCTGAATGTATTCTGGAATCAGTAAGGTATTTAGGCTAGGGTTCCAGCTAAGGGTGGGGGACAAGGACCCATCTGGTGCGACACTTTACTGGCAGAATCTCTACCCAGGACGGCTGACTACTGCTGCCCATCAGTGTCTCCCACAGTGGTGCAGCTACAGGAGCCTAAGATGCTGACTCAGCCTATTCAGTGCTATTTTGTATCCTTTGCTGAAATTAGCATTCTGTGAGCTCTGTGCCTGATACTCCAGCTAGGTAGGTGCTTGAGGTCACTCTCAACAACCCTCCATTACACTAAAGTTACCAATTAGGGGTGGTTGGTAAATGCAGCAACATTTACACAAGAGCACCTAAAACCAGATAATGTATGCTTGATAGGTATCCTTTCACAAAGTGGCTCAGTGCTTTCTGCTCTGGCTCCTTTCTGGAGACAGACTGGCAAAATATAGCTTTAAGCTTACGAAGAGAATGATGAACATATGCCCTCGTTTTTGGCGTAATATCAGGAAAACAGTGGTCACTTCAAGACTCGGGGCAAACACTTCCTCCCATGAGATTCCTTGTTGCCTTAGGGACAGATACCCAAAGGGACATGCCTGAAGCAGCAGGCTACCTGTTTCCACTGCTGGTCTAGAAGAAAGATAAGGCTCTGTCACACTCTTTTGAGTGTGACATATTTCTAGAGACATACGATTTACAAAAATACTGAAATCGAGGCAACCATGTCTTATTCTTTTCTCAGCTAGAGAACAATTACGTAAAAGGGCTCCATAAAACAGTAAGACTCAAATAAAACGGGAGTCAAGCTGATACGTATCAAGTAGGAAGTAAGAGAAAAGTTTCTCCTGTCTGTCGTTTGCAATGTCTCAGAAATTATCCTCAGAGAATTTTCTGAGATGTCTTGAAGCAGGGACACGTACCAGCCTCTCAAGATGACAACTTCTTGTGAAACAGTTTTTCTTTCAATCACAGCACAGAGTTGACCCAACAGTATTCTATTTGATGCAACTCAGAATCTTAGAAAATTCACAAGACCTTCTTTAAAGTAGTGGAATCCATAGGCATGTGACTACCGCACGTACAGTCATGCGTAACCGCGGACCACAATCTATCCCCCTCAGTCGGCTATAATGAACGCCCTCAAGAGAAAGCAGAAACTGCATCACAGATTCAGACTTTAATGTCCAGAGCCAGAGTCCTGGTACTTGGTCTTAAGGCTGTTCAGAAACAACTCCTTTTCCTCTGCTTCCTAACTGACATCTTTTCCCCCAGCAAAATCATCACATGTGAGTCCCTCTAAGGGCGATTTCTGAAGAGCATCCTTTGACATATTAAACTCATATCCTCCCTCCCCCATTTCATAAAAATTGCTTACGTGTGGTGTGTTCCAAATGCAATATCCAACTTTGCCTAGGATAAAAAAGAGGTCAAGTTACTTGTTTTTTAAAAACTCAATAATACCCCTATCTATTGAAAATTAAATTAGAAAAGATTCAGGTCAACTTTTTTTTGCTTTTAAAGTTTTTACTGCCCTCTAGTGGACAAGCCCTTGATCGCCAAAACAGCTTTTATTTTTTAATTTTTTTAAAACATTTTTATTGGAGTATAATTGCTTTACAATGGTGTGTTAGTTTCTGCTTTATAACAAAGTGAATCAGTTATACATATACATATATCCCCATATCTCTTGCCTCTTGCGTCTTCCTCCCTCCCACCCTCCCTATCCCATCCTTCTAGCTGGTCACAAGCACCGAGCTGATCTCCCTGTGCTATGCGGCTGCTTCCCACTAGCTATCTATTTTACGTTTGGTAGTGTATATATGTCCGTGCCACCCTCTCACTTTGTCCCAGCTTACCCTTCCCCCTCCCTGTGTCCTCAAGTCCATTCTCTAGTAGGTCTGCGTCTTTATTCCCGTCTTGCCCCTAGGTTCTTCATGACCTTTTTTTTTTTTTTTTTAGATTCCATATATATGTGTTAGCATATGGTATTTGTTTTTCTCTATCTGACTTACTTCACTCTGTATGACAGACTCTAGGTCCATCCACCTCACTACAAATAACTCAGTTTTGTTTCTTTTTATGGCTGAGTAATATTCCATTGTATATATGTGCCACATCTTCCTTATCCATTCATCTGTCGATGGACTTTGGTTGCTTCCATGTCCTGGCTATTGTAAATAGAGCCGCAATGAACACTGTGGTACATGATTCTTTTTGAATTATGGTTTTCTCAGGGTATATGCCCAGCAGTGGGATTGCTGGGTCATATGGTAGTTCTATTTTTAGTTTTTTAAGGAACCTCCATACTGTTCTCCATAGTGGCTATATCAATTTACATTCCCACCAACAGTGTATGAGGGTTCCCTTTTCTCTACACCCTCTCCAGCATTTATTGTTTGTAGATTCAAAACAGCTTTTAGAATAGCATCCAATGAGGTTGATTTTTTAAAAAACAACTTCTTTTTTGTTACCCAGAATGATTCAATACATATTGCATTTTTCATTACAGTAATTAGAAGTGAGAAGCCTAATTGCTTTAGATGCCAGAAAACTAGTAAAAACAAATGAGACTCTATGCAACGTTTTAAAATTAGATATTTGGCTTATACAGAAATACACACAAAAAGTTTTCAAAGCATATTTAAAAGAAACATTGAAAGTGGTGGCAGTATTGAGACATTATGATGTTAAAAGTTTTCTCACATTTATAACATAGAAGATGCTGAAAATAAATATATTAAATCCATTTTTCATGTTTTAAAATGATACCTTTACAAACAAATGGGGGGGGGGTAGGTGGGGAAGTAAAACATTTTATCTCACATCCAGTATAGCAAGACCTTGGTTAGGCCTCAAGATGAAAAAGTTAAAATAAATAGAGATGTCAAGAATAGCTTACCAGCTAGGAATTCTGTGTATGGACACAAATCCTATCTTCACAACTATGTATGACTTCGGAAAATACTTGAATCTCTATGCCTCATCTTTCTACTCTTTGAAATGAGGGTACTGTTAGGAGATTCAGGGAGTTGTTAGGAATAAATGAGAAAAGTACACATAGAACGCTTAGGAAAAGGAGCTGCACGGGGTAAGCACTCTACAAATGGAAGCAAGTGCTATTAAAATCAAAGAGCCCCCCTGCTCACTCTCTACAGATGGGCCTGTCTGCTGGGGGAAGCAATGGGCAACTGGAATACACAGGTGAGGATGACATAGCTCCTGTCTTGGGGATGCTCACGGACAGGTGGCCAAGTTCACTACCCTTGTAAACTCAGTGTTCGGGCTGCTCACAGACTGGCACGCGTTTGTGTGGTCTGGCCACAGAAGAGTGAGCAGGAAAGTGCATTTCATGTCTTTCTTTTAAAAAAAATTAACGCAATGTTGTGTTAGTTTCAGGTGTACAGCAAAGTGATTCAGTTATATTGATACATATATATCTCTATTCTTTTTCAGATTCTTTTCCCTTATAGGTTACTACAAAGTACTGAGTATAGTTCCCTGTGCCACAGAGTAGTTCCTTGTTGGTTATCTATTTTATATATAGTAGTGTGTATATGTTAATCCCAGTATTTCACGTCTTTAAATTACAAAATTAGAATGAAGACTGTCACTCTGTAAATTGATATTTAGCTCAGAAAAAGCAATGGTCAAAAAACTTGGCTTCTGAGTTTAGTTTTGCGATTTGTTGTGTGCTTTTGGGCAAGTCTAAGCACAAAAGTAAGGATGATAATAATTTCAACAGATAATATTTAATGGGTGCTTCTTTTTGGCAAATGCACCAAATTCTTTGCCCAATAACCCTATGAGATACAGTATTAGTAATTCATTTTAAAGATGAAGAAATGAGGCTTTAAGTGGTTAAGTGATGGGTCCAGAATGACACAGCTAGCAGGTAGAGAGCTGGGACAGAACCCAGGAAGTCTGAACCTGGATCACCAGGTGTGCAAAATGGATAAAGTGACAGCATCCACTTATTATTTGACTTAACGTGACCCAGCTTAGTCAAATGACACTATGTTGTTAAAAAAAATTCAAAAATTCATTTTAAAGACAAGATATAGGGCTTCCCTGGTGGCGCAGTGGTTGAGAACCTGCCTGCCAATGCAGGGGACACGGGTTCGAGCCCTGGTCTGGGAAGATCCCACATGCTGCGGAGCAACTAGGCCCGTGAGCCACAACTACTGAGCCTGCGCTCCGCAACAAGAGAGGCCGTGATAGTGAGAGGCCCGCGCACCGCGATGAAGAGGGGCCCCCGCTTGCCGCAACTAGAGAAAGGCCTTGCACAGAAACGAAGACCCAACACAGCCATAAATAAATAAATAAATAAAAATAAAGGAATTCCTTTAAAAAAAAAAAAAAAAAGACAAGATATAAAGGTATTTCAATAAGTCAGGATGGGGCAATCACCATGTCCCTCAGACTAGAGCTGGGAGCTTACGAAGGCTCTTCACACGAGGTCTGGAAGACAGGGCTCGTTACACCCTCTAGTGGCTGGCCTGAAGCACGCCACTAGGCCTGCCACCACCTCTCCTAAACTTTTCAGTACATTTGAAAAACACTTTGTATTTCCATTGATTTTATCGCTGGTTTTCAGGATTCCCGTGTTATTTTATTTTCTGCCCACTATTAGTCTGATAAGTGCTATCCTATTGCAGTTTAACCTCTTCTGTCTTTGGAAACAAATGCAAAACAAGGGGATTTTAGGCAACTGCTAAGCAAAGGCATATCTTGTGTAGAAGGTGAGCTGCAAACAGGATGGGTAAAGAGATGGAATAATTTAAAACTCCAACTACATAAAGTACAGTGAGTTACATCACAGGAAAAATGTTGTGAGACGGGTTTAAAATTGATCAGGTTGAGATTTCTCACTGTTTTAATCTTTAAAAAAATACACATACACACATAGATAATATTCTATAGCTAGAAGAAGTGATAAAACTTGAGTTGGAATTCTTTTACCTTGTATGGATGGAGGAAAAAGGACGTTAGAAGGAAAACGGAAAAGAAAAATAATTAGGTTCTATGTAGTTCACTCTTGTCTCTGTACTCCAAGAGTAGAAATCCTGAGCCAATTTCACTAAGCTATTGGCCAGGAGAGAAAAGGGCCATGAAAGAATCATTCATCAAGCTGCTCATGAATGGACTGACCAACTTGCTCAAATAGGAAAAGGTGAATATTACACCAGCCACTTCAGAACCACCACAGGAAGGAAATCATAAATGTAAACGTTTTCTGAATTCCATGCTACCCCCTTGCCTCCCCTCCCCGCCCAGTTTGCCTGCTTCTTACACAAAATGCCACACATAAAAAGATCCTTTCAGATGTGGAGTTTAGAACAATGAGTCCTAAGGAAACTCCAAGACTCACTGGTCACACTGTATTTCCATGAACTGACTGGAAAGTATCAGGACAAAATCATGGGAATATACAAAGAAACAGCCTTTTCTTCGCCTCTTTTCTGCTTTGGTCCCAGCAAACCAAGCCTGTTATGAGACCACTTAACGCCCCTCATCGGACTAGGACCACATGCAGCACACAACTCGTGAGGTAGTTTTCTAACAGGTCTGCTTCTGATCTATGGGTCTCTCCAGTATTGAGTGATTCTTGTGCAAAAGAACTAAGGGCTATGGGTGAAATGTCAATGGCAGGTAATATAAGTTGGATAAGTTGTCACAATAAAAACTACCAGTTTTAAGCTGCCTTCAGAGAAAGAAACTGCCACTGAATTGAATCCAAAAAACCTGCTCAATAATGCTGAAACCTCCGTTTCCACAGGAACGTGGACAAAATAGATACAACCAGAGGGGTGGCAGGTTGGGGAAAGATAGGGAACCCTTGATATACCAGGTACAACTGAAGAAAGTGAACGCTTGAACCTGAACGAGAAAACTAGGGGGACAAAACAGATGACTTCAGATACGAGAATCACTGACACGTGCAAGGAGGAGACTCAGTCTACGTGGCTCCAGAGAGGGAAAATTAGGACCAACGTAGAAGGCAGAGGAAGAAGACTGTGTGTGTCAACCTGGCTAGGCCACAGCACCCAGATATTTGCTCAGATGTTGCCGTGAAGGTATTTTCTGAGGAGATTAACATTTCAATCAGTGGACTTCGAGTAAAGGAGATTATCCTCCAGAATGTTTGTGAGCCTCAGTCAGTCTGTTGAAAAGTGGAAAAGAAATTAAAAAAAGACTGATTCCCTGCAGGAAGAGGGAATGAGGCTGCAGTCGGTCTTTGGCCTCAAACTGCAACATCAGTGCTTCTTGGGGTCTCCAGCCTGCCCTGCAGATTTTGGACTTGCCACCCTCCACAATCACGTGAGCCAGTTCTTTGAAAATAAATCTCTCTCTACACACAGACACACACACACACACACACACACACACACACACACACACACACACACACACACACACACACACACACACACACACACACCTCATTGGTCTGTTTCTCTGGAGAACCCTGACTAATTACAGAGATATCAGGTTAACATAAAGGAAAATCTTTCAACCATGAGGGCTACCCACAAATAGGATGAGCTACCTCAGGAAGCGTTTAAGCCAAGGCTGGACAGATGTCTGTTGGTGATGCTGGAGAGAGGATTCCCGCATTAGGTGGGTGGATAGACTCAAGGTCTCAATTTCTTTCCAACTCTCAGACTAAGCATGATCTCGAAGGGCAATGAGTAGCTTACCTGGCAGAGGGCAATGTTTTCATAAGGCTTTGCCTGGGCATGTAGGTGAGCCTTTGCTTCGCGTTTGTCGCCATGCACGAGCAGGATTGGTTTCTTCCTGAAAAAGCGATCAGGAGTATTTAAAATCCATCATTCATGAAGCTGAACTGGCGCCCAGTTAAGGGTCGCTGACCACCGACATCTGTCTCTGGCCTGTGTGGTGACTGAGTAGGGGGCCAGCACAGGACAGTGACCGATTAACCTTTGGTAACTGGTTACCTTTACAATGGAGCCCCGTGGCCTGCGCCTGAAGCTCTGCTGTGACCTGGAGGGGCTGCGACTCAAGAAAGTCCTCGATTATCTTCTTTGGTCCAAAAGGGCACGCCGTCAGCTCTGTGTTAATATGTTTAAATTCAGACAGACGAGAAGATACACAGTCATCGTTGTCTAGTATGATGCTCTTTTCTTTCCCTTCTCTTGGCCCAAACAGTAGACCACTTCCTCACTAGCCATATGTTAAACCCCTACTGTGAGCAAGGTCCTGCACCAGATGCCCAGGATACAAGTGAAGGGGCCCAGGCCCACAGCATGTAGTTTCACTAATAGGTGGTGATATTTCAATGAAACAGAGCCCAATGCACATTGAAAATGCCCTATTTTTAAATTCAAAAGGACAATATAAAAACATTCTACAGGAATAGATTAAAAAGGCTTTTAAAGGAACCATGATCTACTCTGGTTAATTCAAAGCGAGATAATCCTTAGAAATCAATATAGCTTTATAAGCTCTCCCAACAGAACAAAAATTGGATTTTTCTCCAACAAGCAATCAAGCAAGATGAACAACTTCCACAATTACCAATCACATGCAGAATGATTCTCTGCCACATGTGAAGGGACAACACTCAACTAAAAAGAAACAGGACAGAAAACGCACATCCAGGACTGATTCCTAATCCCTAAGCCCGATAGCTTTATTCTAACATGTTAGGTAAAATAAAACTAAGAAACACACCTTCCCCGTTTGTTTCTATTTGGAAAAAATTTTCTATTTTACAACTAGAAACACAGTACAGAGAATAAAGTAAGAGATAATCATGCATCTGTTACCTAGAAACAATTCCTGTTATCAGATTATCAGGTCTTCTTAAAAAATAAAATATTAAACATTATTGACAGAAGCTGAAGTCCTCATTAATCACTTCAGATTTACTGGTGTTCTAAAAACTATCACAAAACGGCAGTGTGGTGGTTAATTTTGTGTGTCAACCTCATTGGGCCAAGGGTGTCCAGATAAAACATTACTTCTGGGTGTGTCTGTGGGGGTGCTTGCGGAGGAGATGACCATTTGAATCAGTGGCTCAACAAAGCAGATCGCCCTCCCTAATGTGGGTGGGCATCATCCAATACTTTGAATAGGGTGGTGAAATTATTCTCTCTCTTGTTTAAGCCACTGTTATTTCTACTTTTCTGTTACATGCAGCTAAAACTAATCTTACGTGTCACAGGTCAAATATGAGCCCTTGAGTGCCAAAGCTGCTTGGGAAATTTCAACAGTATTTTATCTATTATTATTATTTTTGGCTGTGCCTCGTGGCTTGCAGGATCTTAGTTCCCCAACCAGGGACTGAACCTGGGCCACAGCAATGAAAGCACCGAGTACTAACCACTGGACTGCCAGGGAACTCCCAGCATTTTATCTATTATTAATAATGAAGGTTCCCACAATCTGATGTGCTAAATGCACCATGGACTTTGAGGACCCTGACAACCATTTTCCTGCATGTGTATTCCTCCACCTTACTTGCTGTTATGGGACTCTGCCACGTCAATGTGTTAGAAATGGGACAGGTGGCATGTCACCATGGGATGCCATATTTATTTGGTTTGCACTGCCTAATATGAGGCAGACAGACTGAAAACCCATCACTTCCATAATCTAGGTAAGGGAAGGCCCTATGACCCCTGCATTAACTCCTAAGCTACATGAAAAATCACTTGTGAAACAAGAGAGTCTCAAAAACAGAACAGCATTGATGTGCCCAGTGAAGCATGGCATGCTTATAGGTCGAGAACGCGGGTGGCAGTGACCTTTTCCTTCATACTAACATTGGACCTAAAATTCTTTTATTTGGGTTGAAATATGTCCTAATCTACTTCTGGACAGAACAGAAGGACATGCTAAAATCTGTATTAGGAAGGCTTGTGATTAGTTAGAATATATCAAAAAATGCTGTTTTCCCAGTATAACTTAACGTTTTTATGATTTCAATAGTTCCAAAAGAAATATTCAAAGAAGATGCATGGCAGCTGCCTGAGAAACACAAATTGTGTGTTTTAAGGCTGCATTACAGTTAGGACGTCATCCATCACTCCGTGGAACTCACCTGAACTCTGGTGGATACTGTTTTACGAGCCAGTCCACATCAAAGCAGTAGTTAAACTGGATGGGGGGAAGAAAAGAAGTCACGGGCAATTCAGAAAAGCAGTCTATAAGGAGAAGTGTTTGGTTATTGAATTCAAAGAAACTCTAATGATGAACTACATATATTATGTATCAACATGGACAATTTGCTACAATACTCATAAACAAACCTAAAATACATCTTGAAGGGAATACACCATTCAAAGGTTCTGAATTAGTTGGCAGCTCATCCTCACTGCTGGAGAGATGCCAGCCCAGGTCTTCCTGGGAACCGCCCTTCTGCCTTTTGGGAGGTGAAGCTTCTGAAACGGACTCTGCGTTGCTGAATTTCACGGGTGCGATCTTCCTCCTGTGGGCAGCTTTCCGAGCCTCGGAACAGGTGTACTTTGCCTCACTGGCTGCTCCCTGCTCAGCGTGCGGGAGAAAAGAGGTAGATGGCTCGTCCGGTCTTGGCTTTTCCTCCTCGCTTTCATCACTACTGGATATCGTCCACCTCCCGTAACTGCCTTCCTGAGACATTACACTTCCTCTGGAAATGAAAGGTGGAAATTTCGTTATTTCCCATCCACTAGGCCACGGGCACACTCATTCTCTTGCTCTCAAATTCCGTGTCCTGAGCTTCTAGGACACATACAGCACACCTGACACTTACCAGATGCCAAGACGTGTCACTAACATCAGCTGCTCTGTGGGTGTTCACGACACATCACCACAATCTGCCACGAGAACTTGGCAAATAAAGTGACGGCGAAAATCCTGCTTACCTTCTGCTTCACTCCCTTTGTCTTTCCACCTAGACCTTGTTCCTAAATGCCTGAGGAAATGGACTTGAGCCAAAGTCCAAAACAAAAATGTCCACTCTTAGCCCTGAAGCTTCCAACAGGTGTTTGGGGTTAAGGTCAGTTTAAGGAATTTCAGGTCAAATTGGAATTTATCACCTATTCCTCACCCAGGTATGGGAGCCCAAAGGACTTCAGGGACTACTTCTTACTCCCCCAAGATAAGCTACTTACCATAAAGCTTAACAAAATCCTCAAAACAGTATCAAATGATCAATTCTATATATACATTATCTAGGGATGCTTCCATGAGGACCCAACTGACTTAATGATTATCTAATCCTAAATCAAACCACGAAAACCTGCAGAGAAAGAACTTGTACTAAAGCAAAACGTTACTTTGTTTTTTAAACCACACAGTTTAACTTCCACTTTCTTGCTCTCAAGAGGAAAACAGATGAAACTTTTGCTTTTCTTACCTACAAAATGTCACCAATTCAAGGGTAAAGGGCTATCTAAGTAGATTTCCCAAATAACTAAGGAGCAGTTCCTTAGTGTGATTAAAAAAACAAAAAACAAAAAAAATACACTTTAGTACAAGACCCAGAGGAAAATTACAGGACTCAAGAGTCTGTACTCAGATTGTGGACGTAGTGTCTACATGTTTGCTCTAGAGCGTAAGCAGGACCTGTTATGAGTGCAGATATAGGACAGACTGCAGCATGACCCCCACTCCTTAAAAAAGGCTAAATTCTGCACTGAAAGACTTGCAAATGAATATACTTTCATGTTTCAAGCTAAAAAGTATATTTTTTTAAGGTATCTATCACTTTGCACAACTTCTCACCTTTTTCAATTAATGACCAAGTCAGATAAAGTTTCTCCTCTAAATTACACATTTCAAGAAGCTTTTAAGCAGAGTGCATCTAGACAATAATTTGACTCGTTCTTCATGGCCCAGGGTCACTATTAAGCCCACCTGGCATGGACAGTGTTTTGCAGCCACAGCTGTAGGGACCACAGATGGATGGAGACACTTGCTCCTGTAACAGGGGCCCTACACTCTGTCTAGGTCTTGTTTTCTAAAAGTTCTCTGTCCTTTCCCCCTGTGTTCAGCCCACTTCTAGAGGCTGTTTGAACTCTGAGTAGGTTTTTCTCCCTAAATTGTTTCTAATCCGATAAGGGTTAAGACACCAGATAATCCAGCTTGTTGGAACTGTATTGTTACAGTTTACAGGATCTGAGAACCAGGTTTTCCCATGAAAGAGGTTAAGACAGACTTACTACTTAACACCTACTTCAACAGCTCAGTTTTTTGTTTGTTTTGACTGGTTTTTTAAAACTTAAGTTCCTTTAGTGTTCTAGACTCTGGAGACTGCTATCACAATTCACTATGAAGGAGCCATAGTGTCGGTTAGTTTGCAACTGAAAAATTATTTAAGAACAAAAGAACCATCTTTGGAAAAACTACTCTGCTGTAAGCTCTAGCTTTCATTGAATTCTAAACCAGCTCTTAAGCTAGGCACTGAGTAATAGAATCTTCGACTGAGATTCCTCAGGCTGTTCTCCCTAGCTTCCTGCCCCATCCTAAAGCAAAGAGAGGGTCTCAGAGTTTTTAGGTGAAAAAAGGGTTCAGCTCCCAGCCTGAGAAAAGGAGATGTATACAGACCTCTTAGAGGTCACCACCACCCCTCTTCCCAGATCAATTACGTATAAATAAAATGGAATTCAAAAATCCTGAGAACTCTGAAAGGAAAATATTTATTCGTCTTTAGTGACTGTGTGAGCTATTTAGGAGATTTCTAAGTTTTTCAGTTTTATCATTATCTACACTTTCTAGAACCACATGTGGGGTGGGAGAGGGGAGGAGGACAGAGAATTCCCTCCAAAAAAGGACAAGTGGGTAAAAAGTAAAGCTTTGAAAAAGATATTTCCTAGAGAAAAAAAGTTTTTGTCTGCTCTATACATGGTTTAAATTTTGGATCTGCTCACAATCCAAAATGTGCCTGAGATTATTTACCAATTAAAGGCAAAAAAACCTTTATAATATGCTAATAAAACTGTAACAAATCATTAAGCCTAGCAGGTTACCAGCCTCTCTATGCAGTCAAGGCGCTTAGCCTGTTGAAGGGGAGCTGTTGGTAAACACCAAGATTAACCAGCAACTGATTCTACTTTGGAGGACTGCATCTGGCTTCGGGATCAGAATTTCATCTCTCTCTCACACAGGCCCAGACTCTCTGCGTTCTCAGACAGCTTTCATACTCAAGTCATATAGCTTTACAAGGACAGAACCTAAGTGTTTTCCTTCAACTGTTTGTTCACGGTTCGTCTTCCCTGGGCAGTGCCTCGCACAGCACAGGTCTAACACCACACTCTGGGTAAGTGGTGACACCAGGATCAGAATTACAACACAGGTGGGCTGACTCTGAGATCTGACATTCAGTGGGTCAGCAAAGTGCAGTATTTCCCAAAGCGGAGGTGACTGGGACCTGACGTTAACTAACATTACATTATGAAAGTACCTCCCTTTCCCACTCCAATCCAATGTCTCAGTTTAATCAAGGAGAAAGCTGTTTGTTGAAATGTCTCTATTCCTGCTTTTGAACAAATAACGGACTTTGGGCTCTTCTGCAGGCAGTAACACTTTGGTTTAACATCAACAGAAGGTATCTTATGGCTCCATTACATTTACAATAACTGAAGTTTACTTCTTAAAGATAGTGTTTATGTAAAAGTGGGTTCAAATGAAAATATTAAGCAAATAGTAGTACAGATGTTGACAGTGAGACAAAACTGGGGAGGAAGCAACCGACCACATTACTGAAATTTGGCAAACACTGCGTTAAGCTACAATGCCAAGGAGGGTAAAAATCTAAAGACATTCTACCACCAGATGCCAACTCATAACATTAGAGTGTCTATTAGACACTAGAAAAAAAATCTGTGGATGCAAATGGATACTCCTCTTAAAGCTGCTAGCTCCTCCTCTCCCCCTACCATCCCAGACCCAGCTGGGCTATTTCTTTTACGCTTCCAGCTGACCCTTCTTATAGAGCTTGCAGACCATCAGGAGGGCATGGGAGTCAATCTCAACTGAGGCCAGGTGTGGCCAGTCGTGGGCAAATATGACTCCAATTTCAAACCCAGTCATTACTAGCTGGTAAATGTGCACTTAGGCAAGTTACTTAACTGCTGAGCCTCAACTTCCTCCTCTGTAAATGGGTGTCATACCTACCTCCCAGAGTATGTTCATTAGAAAAATATTTATTGAGCAGCTACTATGTGCCAAGCCCTGGGAATAAGAAATTAACAACATAGAAACAATTTGTCCTAGAAAAGCTTATATTTCAAGGAGAAAGAAACAGATGGACACAAACGAAAATAACCAAAAAAGCCAAGATATCTTTACAGATATTCATTATATTTTACAGGTATGAGAGAGTAACAGGGATGCCCTTACCTTAGACTATCCTGAATTTAACATTTAAGTGAGCTCTGAAGGATGAAAAGGAATCAGCCAAATAAAAGTGGGGGAGGGAAAGAAGAGTATTCCCAGTGAGGGAACCCAACCTGCAAAGACCAGAACAAGGTTGTAGTAACTCCAAAAACAGACAGAAAGATTTGGGTAAGGAAGACAGGTAGGTGGTCCAGGATGAAGGGGGTGGGCAGGAGTAAGTTAAAGATCCTGGATTTTATTCTAAGAACAGTAGGCTCCACTTAAGGGGAGCACCTTTTAATAAGCAGGGGAGTACCTTGGTCCGATCTCCTTTTTAAAAATATTACGTTCCCTACAACTCTGTATGGAGAATGGTTTGGAGGGAGACAAAAGTCGAAGTGAGGCGGCTCCCGCAGGGACTCTGGTAGCTCATGAAGGCGCTCGGAATGGAGTGAAGTGGGCTGATTCCGGGGTACACTGAGTAAGAAGGGACAGCTGCTAACTTTTCTGTGCGCTCACCTTTACTGGGCATACACTCATTTCACACTCATAACTGTTTCCATTTATGGGGAGACTAAACACAGAGGTTAAGTGCCTGGCACAGAGTAAGCGCCCAACATGCTAGCTAGCACTAACTCTCCAGGCCATCTGCCTACTACGTGGAGGAGCCAGAGTAAGAATCCGTGGAGGGGGACCCCTCCAGCAGGACTCCGGTCTCCTCAAGCAGCAGCTGCTCACGCCAAAGAGGTACTATTACTGGAGGAAGCCGAGGCCCAGAAGGGGACCCTACCTAGTGTCTTTACAAGATGCTCCGCTTCCCTCCGGATCCACCTCCAGCCCCGCGGGGCACTCAAGAATTCTCCGGACGACGGTTGCCCGCGCTCCAGGCCGGAAGGAGCAAAAGCGCGGGCAGTTGCCGAACGCGCACCAGAGGCCCCGGAACCCGCGGCCTCCAAACACTCACCTGAAGCCCCCAGAACACGCAGCCGCCGGGGACCCCGCCCCTCCGCCGCCACTCGCGCCTGCGCGCGCTTCAAATGCTCCAGGCCGCGGCGCGCGCAGAGTGGCCCTGCCCCTTCCCCTTCCGGGATGCCCGCAGCTGGGTCCTAAAGCCCTCCGGGTCATGAGGGGCTGAGGGGGCACTCCCGCAGGAAGGGGCGGAGAGAAGACCTTGGCGCGGCTCCTAAAAGGGGGAGAGAGGAAAAGAGAGGGGCGGAGCCAAGGCTGGGGGCGGGCCTGGAAGCCCCTCCGCCATAGGCTGTTCCAAGGAAACATTATTAAACAAAGTCTCTGGCCACTAGAACTGCGGGGTCAACGCCAGTGGCTCGCAGGCCGTCCAATGGGAGAAGACATTGGAGGTACCCGGCCAAGTTCAGCTTCCTGAACTGCGGGGAGCTTGGCGGGCGGTCGCTGCAAGCCGGGCGTAGGCCGCAGAGGTCGCGAGTTCAGGCGTCCCGGCTCCCGTGTGACTGTCGTGATGTTTTTCTCCCAGGCCGGGGCCCGGCCGCGGATGTGGGAAGCCAGCCCGTCAGAATACAAGAAGTGGGTGGAAGTAAGTGTCCGGAGGGCTGTCTCCGACTTTAACTTGACCCGGGACTTTCACTTCCGTCACCCCCTCCTGGCTCTCACTCAGCTTTGTTGCACAGATAAGGGCTGGACTATCCTTCCGAAGTGTCATGATTAATGACCGAGGCTAGGGCTGCAAGGCTTCTGGATCCCTGTCCAGTGTTCTACTTCCAATTCCTTCTTTTCTCCGCGACATAGTCTGTGTATAACAAGCTGTAGTCTCCATCTCTCCTCCCGCCTTTCAAAGCCAGCCCCTTTGCCTCACCTTCCCAATTCTAGGATTGAATTTTGGGTAGAATTTATCCGAATGGTTTAAAGGAATTAACCCAGCGATTAAGTCGTTTGCACTTTTTGGGGGGTACATTTTAGCACATTAAGATTTCTTTTTCTTTTTGGCCCTGGGGGCAGCATTCGGGATCTTAGTTCCCCGACCAGGGATAGAACCCGTGCCCCCTGCAGTGGAAGCTAGGAGTCTTAACCACTGGTTTTCCAGGGAAGTCCCAGCAGATTAAGATTTCTTGAGGATTAAAATTAGGATAATGAAATTCCATTTCCCAGCCCTACTCTTGGCTAAGTTTTAGGTTTGGGAGGTCTAAACTTAATGTAAGTTAGTAATAATAGAACAAACGGTTTCTGTGTTATTAACTAAAGATATTTGCTGTTCTTTAGGTATTTAAAGCATGCGATGAAGAAAACAAAGGCTGTCTAAGCAGAGAGAACTTTAAAGTTGCTGTTGTAATGCTGTTTGGATACAAGCCCTCCAAGGTAGAACTTTCTTTTGTATTTGGGGACTGGGCTGACAATACAGTAGTGGATGGATTCTAAGTAAAGTGCAGAGGGCTAGCTTAGGATGTTTATGAAGCAAACCGCTGCCTTTTGAGCAATTTCAGAGATGTGTCCAGTGCTGAATTTTACTTATGTCTTAAGAATCCAACTCAGGAATGAATTAGAATCCGTCAAGACTAAGTCATCAGGCTGCTAATAATATTAAGTAGGAGATGCTAGTGAGGTTCCAAGAGGGAAGCCTGGGAGTGGGATGTTGGTAACAGAAGGAATTCACAGAGGAAGTGACATGCAGGATTCTTTTTTTCTTAAATTAAAAAAAAAAATTTTGCTCCATTTAAATTATGAAAAGAATGCATTTACATAGTCAAAAAATTAAAACGGTCCAGAAAAGTATAAAGTTGGGTGTAAAATCCCCTCCCTCCCTACCAAAGGGTCCCACTCCTCAGGAGTTACCATTATTAACAGTTTCTTGTGTATCATCCCAAAATTTCCTATGTATTGACAGACACGCCTAGCATTGTATTGAAAAGTGGGTGCATTGTATGCCTATTTTATTTTAACTTGCTTTTTTCACTTCACAATAGAAGAACATAAAAGCACACACAGCACGTTAAAAAAATAGTTGCTTACTATTCTCTTTAGCTAGTTTCCTTGTTTTGGTCATTTCAGTTGTTTCTCTTATTTTTCATTCCTACAAATATTGCTGCTGTGAGCATTCTCTTATAACTGTATCTCTGCTTGTGGATATATCTCTGTGGAATAAATTCCTAGAAATACAAGTGCTAGGTACATTTGAAATTTTGTTGGGCATTGGTCTCCAGGAAAGGTTGCACTAATTAAGGAGAGTTGAGCTGAACTTCAGTGAATCTCCCATTTTAGTAGGACAGGTTTCCTATGCCTCCTGTCCTTGTGCTGCTCCTCTTGTCTGTTACATCCATTCTAGTGATGGATCCCTCTTGTTAAGCTGCTGAACTGGAATTAATCAGGGGCAAGATCTTGGCCAGGTTTAAGAAATTCAACTGCAGGCATCAAACAGAGGGAGCACTCAGGGCTCTGCCTGGAATGTCATCCTTCCTGCTGTTGTTAGACAAAGTGGCTGGGCAACTGCTTTGGCCCAATTGTTCCCTATGAGTGGGCTCTACCTGTCTGTCAGATTGCAGGCCCTGCAAAGCCAGGGACCACGTGATGTCCCACTTCTCTGTTCTTCATTATGCTTAAGTGTATTACAACTTCATTGTTAATATGTTCTGTTGATATAAATATGTCCCATGAACCACCCAGGTAGGTTCAACTGCTAGGGGTTGCTTAGTTACTGAGAGGTTGATTATGGAGCTTCAGGGCTGGCTCCCAGAAATTGCAGCTCTCCTGTTAACCTGCAATCATTTCAGCTGGAATTCCAGAGCAGGTCAGCTAAGGGGACTCAGCTTTTGAAGCATTGAATTTAACCCAGGTTCAGCTGGAAAGATATCTGGTCTCATTCTACCTTTATCACCTTTGGATCTACTTACTTGATTTTAATTTTAGAACATGTAAGTGAGAAATTTAATGACAAGTACAGTGATATGGTAACATACATACATACACACCATCAAATTTAACAGATTTTTACTTTTGGTTGAGGTTTTGGATTTTATTTTTTAATCAAAGGAAATGCTTGTTTACTGCAGATCGCTAAACAGTGAAATACTGATATAGCAAATCACTTATACACTTAACAATCATTTGTAACAATCATGAAGTTTTATTAAGTGACGCTTAATGTATTCCCTCTGTGAAATTTAACAGATTTTTCCTCTTATAATGGGTTGAGGTTTGGGGTTTTATTTTTAAACATTGCTTTTCAGCAAATGAAATATTTACTGAATGCAGGTCATGAAGCAGTAAGGCACTAAAATAATAAATCACTTCTGCATTCATGAAAATGTTTACAGAATGAAATTTATTGTGTTCCCATTTAATCAAAGGAGCACTTGCTAGTTGCTAGAAATATGAAGGTGAATAAACATAGACCCTACTTTGAAATAGTTCACAGTTTAGTGTAGAGAGACTTATGAAACTCTGATAAATACTAAGAGAAGAGATTAAGAACAGAAAGGGAGGAGGGCAAGGAGAAGGGTCTAATTCTGTAGTAACTTTAATAGGAATCTGGGCATCATTTAGAGCAGCGGAGGTAGACTCTGATATGAAGTGTCTGGGAGAGCTTTGTGGTGGTGGGAGAAGTTATGCCTTGGTGATTCACGGTTGCCTGTGGTGGCCGTATCAGAGTGATGTGACAACAGGACTGAAGGGATAAGAAAATAAGAAAATTCAGAAGGAGTAGGTTTGGGGGAAAGGCAGTGAGTTCGGATTGGGGCATATTAAGTTCGAGGAGGCTACAAGCACCCCAAGTGCATTCCTTTTTTAAGTGCTGTGCTGGGTGTTGAGGTGATGGTGGTAAAGATCTGCTCTCAGATTGTGCCACCTCCCTTAGATGTAGGAATCTGAAGTTGGGTGGAGAGGTGAGGGCTAGAGATAAATTAGGGATTCCTCACAGGTGGTAGCTCAAAACATGAGACTGAGGGGGCATTGCCCAAGAGGAGTGTGCGGCGTGTGAAGGGCAGTGTCCTGAGGGGAGAACACGGGGGGAGTGCCCACATTTAAGGGTCGGTGGGGACTCCATGAAGAAGATGCACTGGGAACTGGTTGTCTGGGAGGGGCAGGAGGAACCAGGGAAGTGCAAGGCATGGAATCCAAGGTGGAGAAGCTACATCAGATGTTGCCAAGGTTCTAATTCCATGATGTTTATAAAGCTCTCTTAACCATGTGGGAAAATGCTTATGTTTTAATATTTAGTGAAGGCAGGTCCCCAAACTTAATATACAGTGTATTCTCAAATAGTTTAAAAATGCATGGAGGGGGGGAAAAAAAGCTGTACTAGGCCTAAATGTTAACAATGGTTTTCACTGGATGGCTGGTGTTTTAGATGTTTTTCTTCATAATTAAAACATATTTTTCATGTTTTCTACATCATGTTACTATTAGAGTCAGGAAAAAATTTTTAAGTAAACCCATAGAGGCCATTGTAACAATTGCTTGTATTTGTCTAAAACAGAAATGTTACCTTTTAGGTTATGCTGTACATGTGACAGCCAAGTTGAATCTATATGACCAAACTGTTTTGGTCAATGCAATAAAGTTTTGGGGGCCATTAGAGTCTGTAGTATATTAGCATCTGGTATCTTATTAATAGAAGAGAAAAATGACTATTATAGCTGTTCTGTGATATTACTTGTCTGCTGGATTCAACAAAGTTGGTTTCTCATAAAATACATTCCTTCCCCGCACCCCAGGAATTAAGAACTTGTACTGTGAAAACATTTGATGAAATTGTATATCTTATGCTTTTTTCTTCTCTAGATAGAAGCTGATGCTGTGATGTCCTCAGTAGATCCAAACACTTCCGGTAATGTGAAAGTTAATTTTTAGTACTCTTATTTAGACATTCATGAAACTACAGCTAAGAACAAATATAGAGGCTATAAAGCATTATGATTAAGCAAATCTTTGTTTTGTTTCTGATTACCCAAAAAGAACGAGGTTTGGTTCTTTTAATTTTAGTTAATTAATGTATTCATAAGCGTATGTTTATTGTAGGAAAATTTTAAACCCCTGAAAAGCATAAAGAAAAAATGTTGCTGGTAATTTCAACATCCCGCGGATGATCTAGGTTTTCTGACTTAAGCAGCTGAGTGAGTGGAAGTGGCACTTCCTGAAATGGGAAGACTGGGGGAGAAGATTTAGGGTCTGGGGAGTGCAAGAATTCAATTTTGAATATGTTGAGTTTGAGAGGTTTCGGTCAATGATGTCAAGGCAGTTGAGCTGTATGAGTATGGAATTCAGAGGAAAGATCTGGGCCACAGAAATAAGTTTGAGAGTCATCAGCGTTTGGATGGTTTTGAAGCCATGGGAGTGGATGAGACGCCTTGAGGGAGAGACTGAGACCCGTAGGAACTATAACCATTAAAAGTCAAGTAGGGGATGAAGAGACGGCAAAGGAGGCTTAGGAGGGGCAGAGGGGCCAGAGGAAAATCAAGAGTATTTGATCAAAAGCCAAGAGAAGTGACTATTCCAAGGAAGAGGTTTGGTCAACAGTGTCCAATGCTGTTGAAAGGTTAAGTAGCAAAAGAACTGAAGAGGATCCGTGGAGCTGGCAACCCGGGGGTGTCAGGTGATTTTAGGAAGAGCAGTGTCATTACGTGATGGGAGCAGAGGCCAGGCTGCAGTGGTTTGAAGATAAAGGAAAAGTGGCAAAGTGACAATGTGAGTAGATAAGTCTTTCAGTGGGTCCAGTAGCTGTGGATCAAGAGCTGTTTGCTTTGCTTTTGTTTGCTTTTTTTTGGAACACAAAGAAGATGTTTCTAAGCTTAGCAGAATGATCTAGTGAAGAGGGAAGAGGCAAATGAGACAGAGAGATAACTACCTATTGTTTGAGGAGATAGGGTCCAGAGCATGCTGAATTGGCTTTTCAAAAATTACTTTTTGGGGGGATGTAATTTAAGGCTTACGGAAAGTTGCAAAATAAAAATAGTACAGAGAATAGCTGTATACCCTTTAGCCAGATTCACTTACTGTTCATATTTTACCCCATCTACCTTCTCTTCTGCACTTTCTGCCTCTTCTCCATCCTGTCGCTGAGCTGTTCATAACCACAGCACACCCATCATAAGTTTATATTGACACTTGTCTTTATCTGCTTTACCGTCTATATTGCAATGTTGTCACTTGATCTAATTATGTCCTTATTAGCATCTTTCCTCATTTAATACAGGAATTAGTCCTTGGTATCATGTCTCTTTAGCCTCTTTTAATCTGGGATATTTCTATAGACTTTTTTTTTTTTTTTTTTTTTTGCCTTTTTACAACATTGTTATTTTTGAGGAAATAGCCCACCCCTCATGGTTTCCTTTTTTTAGGAACAGCCCTCATCTTGTGTTTGCATGGCGTTTCTCTGTAAGTAGGTTGAGGTTAAGCACCCTCAGCCAGAATCCCATTTGGGCGATATGTCCCTCTCAGGGCGCCACATCTGGAGGCACACGATGTCTGTCTGTCTCTCGTAGATACTAATTTTATCACCGGTCAAGACGTTGTCGGATTTCTCCATTGTATTATTTCTCTTTATATTTTCTTCCCTTGCAACTAATCAGCAGCCTGTGGAGAGACACGTTTGACGTTGCAGATATTCTGCTTCTCATCACAATTTCTGCCTGGATTTGGTATCCATTTGTGATTCTTGTCTGATCCAGTTTTTGCTGTATGATTGCAAAGTAATGATTTTATAATCCCAGTGCCTCTTTCAGTTAGCCCTTGGCATTTTTACTATAAGCAAGCGACTTCCCGTCTGCTTGATTGATCAGTCCATCTCTCTTTTATCAGTATGGACTCATGAATTTGTATGTTTTTAATGATTTATAATTCATTACTATACTTAGTTATTTTAGTGCTCCACTTACCACAGATTTGGCCATTGAGTGCCTCCTTGAGCTGGCTCCTGTGTCCTTTAGACTGGCTTGACGTTTTTCTTTTTACAAATCTTTTTATGTACAAATTTTGGGTTTACAGAAGAGTTTACTAGATTATTTTTTGGATACAGGTTTGGTATCACATATTAAACATGACTTTTCGAACAATATTATTGCTAGGAGAAGGTGTTTTTGACATAACTCCCTAACTTGATGGAATTTCCCCAGGCTTTAAATTTCATGTTAAAAATTTTCACACTTTCAAAGTATTCAAATGTTGTTTCTTTGCTGTTCAGTTTAGGTTGCAACTTCTTGGTGAAGCCTTCCTTACATATTTTCTCTGGGTTTCTATGTGAATATTCCAGTCTATAAAGATTTCTGTCCTCTGGCAGAAGGATTTCCTGCATTTTTTGCATTGTTAGGGTTTCTCTCCTTTAGGAGTCCCCTGAGAGTCAGTGAGTGATTCTGTCTGGATGCATGTCTTACGCTGCTCTTGTTTATGTAGCGTTTCTACATAAATACGTGTAGTTTGCCAAAAGCACTCTCAAATTCATTATTCCCGGAGATTTTCTCCCTTATGTGTGTTCTTTGGTTCTGAATTAGGGATTTGACTTCACACGGAAGGTTTTCTTTCCTTAACCAGTTCTTTGATGTACCGACAGGTGTTATTCTGGAAGAAAGGTTACCCACGTTCTTTACAGGTGTAGTGAGTTCTCTGATGTAAAGGTTGACTTCCGAAAAAACCTTCCACGTTCAATATCCTGAGTTTTCCCCCCATGTGTATTATATCACATTTAGTAAAATATGACTTACATGCATGTGTTACATTCATATGGTTTCTCTATGGGTCACTTGATGTACATTGAAGGGTAAATTCTGGCAGAAGGTTTTCCCACCTTCATTACATTCTAAAGGTTTCTCTTGAATGTGAGTGCTCTGATATAAAGTGAGGACTGGTCTGTGGCAAAAGGATCTTCCAAGCATGCCGTTGTTAGCTTCCTCCCCTGCTTTTTCTTTTTTTCTGATGTTTGAGAGAGGGTTGACTTGAGGCTGGAGGTGTTTTGTAAATTTCATGAACATTTCCTCTCCTTCCTGAGTTCTCTAATGCTTGGATTTGGACTTCCTGCAGAAACAGTTCTCACATTTTTGCAGTCATGGAGCTTCCTTTTTTTTTTTTTTTTTTAAAATTAATTAATTTATTTATGGCTGTGTTGGGTCTTCGTTTCTGTGCGAGGGCTTTCTCTAGCTGTGGCAAGCAGGGGCCACTCTTCATCGCGGTGCGCGGGCCTCTCACCGTCGCGGCCTCTCTTGTTGCGGAGCACAGGCTCCAGACGTGCAGGCTCAGTAATTGTGGCTCACGGGCCCTGTTGCTCCGCGGCATGTGGGATCTTCCCAGACCAGGGCTCGAACCCGTGTCCCCTGCATTGGCAGGCAGATTCTCAACCACTGCGCCACCAGGGAAACCCATGGAGCTTCCTTTTAATATTAGTTCTGATGTACATTAAAGCTTTAGGTTTTGAACGAGGTTCTCTACATTCCCTTCATGTGGCCTATCTCACACCTGAGTTCTCTTATGTATAATGAAGACTGCCTTATTATGGGACATTTTCTCCAATTCATAATAGTCTAAGGATTGCTTCAGAACTGGAGTTTTTGATGCTGAAAGTAGGCTTCCCTATGAGGGCTTTCTGACTTTGGTGATGTGCTCCAGGACCTGCTCCCGTATGCACGTCCCTTGCATTTAATATCAGGGATATTATAGGTACTCTCACATCCACTTCCCCATCAGATCATTAGGATGCTTCCTGTCACAGCATCTTTTCCTAATACTTAATTTTTAAGTATATTTCAAAAGGTTACAAAGTAAATTAGTCATCTGAGAAATTCAAGGGAAGATTGGGTTGGAGGAACGAGATCAAAGTGTAGGTGCTTAGTACCTTGCTCCAAAATTACTGTGAAAGGGGTTTCCTTAGTCTACAAGCTTCCAGGCTTTTCCCTTCCTCTTCTGGTCCTGATATCAACAGCAGATTAACTTTCTCAAAGCATCACTTTCTTCATGATTAAAGGAGTAGACTTAGCTTCAATTCATGTCCCCTTGAAAGGGGAGACTCAAGACCACAGACATCCCAGGGAAAGAGTAAAATAGCCATCTTAGCAAGAAGTCACTGCTGAACTCTGAATGCTGCTAACATAAAATTTTTTCATTAGGACTGTTAGTAGTCAACCAATTTCAGACCAGCTCCTTCTTTTCTCCCTTCAGTGACATGAGTCACATTTACATGTTATTTTTCTTACAGGAAGAGAGTTTATACACAGATTATTTTACCAAATATATTATCTCTCTCCTTAATGTTTTAATCTTGAAGAACTGAAAGGTTGGCCTTGGCTTTCTGGGAGCTATTTATTCAGGTAATCAACTTCCCAAAGTTCTTCTGAGTAGCTGTGACTTGGGAATTCTCCCACTAGGTGTAGCTCTTCTTACATCCAGACAAGGTTGTGCCACATCTCCAGCATGCAACCCCAAAGGACCCTCCACACAGAGCCCATTTGCTGCCCAGCTTCCTGGGGGAAGGTCCAGACTCACATCCTGGATTGAGCCTGACAGGGCACAGCCCTGACGATGCACACATTTCATACAGTACCTAAACCTGGATGCCCAGACCCTGCTTCCCAAGGTCTCTCTGAAAGGTGGGTCGTTTCTGTAGAGGTTCCTTGTGGAAATTAAAAAGAGTGGAAAGTTAAGACAAAGCCATTAGAAGAGTAGGATGTCTCAGGGAAAGTCACACTGGGAGAATTTGAGGGCAGCCAGAATGAGTAGCAAAAAGGTGTCAATGACATTTTTAATGCCTGTAACTTAACAAGCACGTGAGTATAAGCAAAAACTGTTTAGGCACCAGGAACAAGGAATTATATTAATGGGAGAAAAAAAAAAATCAAGCCACTTGTTTAAGGAAGCAACAGATCAGTGTTGGGATTGGTTCCAATACACACTATTGCTACCTAATTTTAGAGGGTTTTATTTCTGTTCTCTAAGGGTATAGAACATTTCATATCTCCTCTAACTATAGAAAATGAAAGAAGTTTGCAACTAGAAGAGCCTAGAAAACAGTCATATATTTCCTTTTTTAAAATGATGAAACTGAGCTCCAGAGAGGAATAAAAAATCTTAATCCTGGCATTTGATGGTTCTTTATTGGTTTATAAGATAATTTTACATGTGTTACAGTATTTATTATTATTATAGATAATAATTATAGCTTTGATTCCTTGAGTGTTTACCATGTGCAGACTCTGTGATGAGTATTATGCATGGATTGTTAAATTTAATACAACTCTATGTTAGGTTTGTCCCATTTTATAAGTTAAAACAATCCTGAAGCTTAGAGAGGTTAAGTAATCTGTGCAGGGTGACCCAGCTAGCTAGTAAGTAGCAGACCACAGTCGTGTAATCTCCAAGCTTACACTCTCAACCATTTGATAAACCCTTCCCTTGCGGTTAATAGTGTCATGGATCATATTGATGGAGCTGAGGCCAGTCTTCATTGTCCTGGGAACTTAATGAATGAGTTGAAATCAGGAGTGGGTCAGTACACAAAAGACAAATCACAAGGTTCTGTGCAGCCGCTAGAGGTTGATGTCAAATTTGGTTCCGAGCTACTGAGTGTCCAGATCAAATAGGGAATCACAGCCAAGTGCAGATGTCAGCACCCACACCACAGAAACTCCTTTTCCAGAGAGACATAGTTTTCCCCGATGTGGGATGTTTCCCGCACGATGTCTCATGGAGGAGAGAC
The DNA here is from genome assembly GCF_949987535.1 of Balaenoptera acutorostrata. Classification (NCBI taxonomy): domain Eukaryota; kingdom Metazoa; phylum Chordata; class Mammalia; order Artiodactyla; family Balaenopteridae; genus Balaenoptera; species Balaenoptera acutorostrata. The sequence continues at coordinate 139,205 of NW_026645705.1, read as the reverse complement.
CAATAACTGGACACTGACGTCCACAAACTGTTCAATAAATACAGTAGTGAATGAAGTCTGTAAGGCTGTTTCTTGAACTTTCTTCAGCATAGGCCAGTGGTTTAATGCCAAACGTGTCTGGGCAGTTCTATGAAGGGCAAGACCATGTGTGATCTCAGATGGTTTGACTTCATTGTGGGATAAATTGTAGAGCATTTTATATGAATAACAACAGCTAAGATTTATAAGACTTTTGCTTAATCTGCCCAATGCACATCGCCCCACTGCATTCTCACACAGCTGTCTGCGTGTTTTTATCCCAGAGCTATATAAAATATGCTTGAGGGAAAAAACCAGAACAAAGTATATCAGAATTTTGTTTCCACTGTGTGATTAGATCATGCTTTTTTTCTCCCCTTTCTTTCTGTTTTTTTTATATTGTTGCCCTTTCAACACACTGAACATATTTTACTTTCATACTTAGAAAAAAAAAAAGCTTTCCAGGAGCTTACTTTTAACCTGCAACTTTAAACAATGGAAAAATCAAGAGATTGATTCATTACAATGGTGATGATGGACTGTTTGACTCAGTCATGCTATCCAGGGTCAGTTTAACTGGAAAATAATTTGTGGATGATGAGGTTAATGGCTTTTATTCATTGCTATCTTGGCTGAGTTGTTTTGAGCCAGATAGTTGACTATAAAAGTATTCTTTTCCTAAATTTAAATGTCTGTTTTCTAGTCTTTTAAGTTATATTGTAAACACATTTTTTGTATTTCTTTTGTGTATATTTTGTTGTTTTGGGCTCCTACCTAAGGAACTGAGGCCACGGTATAGCAGGTGTAGCAGGCTGCTGTTTGACTTCAGATTTCAGTTGACCTCTTCATTTCTATCATCAGGAAACACATACATATTATACTTATCTTGAAATCATAGGACCATTTTGTGGTATCACCCACAGATATTCCCTTCTCAATTAATGTATTTAATTCCCCATTTAAAGATGATGAGTAAGTTTTCTTGTAGGGGTAAAAAAGAATTAGGAGACACTGACCTAAAGACACTTTTTTTTTTTTTTTAATTTTTTTTAATTTATATTTATTTTTGGCTGTGTTGGGTCTTCGTTTCTGTGCGAGGGCTTTCTCTAGTTGTGGCAAGCGGAGGCCACTCTTCATCGCGGTGCGCGGGCCTCTCACTGTCGTGGCCTCTCTTGTTGCGGAGCACAGGCTCCAGACGCGCAGGCTCAGTAGTTGTGGCTCACGGGCCTAGTTGCTCTGCGGCATGTGGGATCTTCCCAGACCGGGGCTCGAACCCGTGTCCCCTGCATTGGCAGGCAGATTCTCAACCGCTGCGCCACCAGGGAAGCCCGACACTTTTTAAAAATGTCATATGTGATAGGGAAGATGAAAGAAGTATCGTCACTTCTGTGATGGCCAGATGTCACACGAACACAATAGACAAGAAGACCTGTAAGAGTTTCGAAGGGAGCGGCACTCCCTTCCTGCCCGAGGTGTGGGCCAGAGCCGGATGCGGAAGGCTGGGTGGGGTTTGCAAAAGGTGGAGAAGCAAAGAGGAGAACAGGGCGAATGATTGAAGGCAGATGCCAGCTGCGAGCTTGTCCTCCGGCTCCTGGTGCTCCCTGGGCTCTGCTGGTGCCAGCGTGGATGCAGAGCTCCGTGCCAATTTAGACTTCCCCGCGCGGTCCACGCCCGTGCAAACGTTGCCTGTCATGTCCTGGAGACTTTGCCGAGGTGTCTGTTCATGGTCCAGAGGAGGGGCTTTATCACTCACCCTCCATCACAGGTCCGCACTTTCTCCTCCTCCGTAGGGGCTCTTTCTGCATGCTGGCCCTGTGGGGTTTCTCCTACAGACCCCCTACCCCCAAGCGTCTCACCCTCTTCTCTCAGATCCCTGCCCCCCGTTTTACAGCGCGCCCTCTTGCCGGTCCCTCTCTCAGATTTGCAGGCCCAGAGTGCTCCTCAGCTGTCCCTGTGTTGGTATCAAGTCCTGCCGGCAACGGAACCCCCGGCCCCCCGCGGAGTGCTGCTTTCTCCCGCTGCCGCAGGGAGTGCGGTGCGCTGCAAGCCAGCTGCCCACCAGCGAGCAGCCCTGAGGGAAGCTGGGAGTTGGAGAGGGGGAGATTTAAGGACCAGTTTACCTGGAAGGAAGAGTGAAGCTTTAAACTCCAGAATAAGGGATCGGGGCTTTGCACTGCTAACGCTGAGGAACGTTTGAAGGGTTATGAGCAGGAGATGTGCATGATAAAAAAAGATAACGATTCCCGTCCACGTTTGGTAGGAATAAGGTTTCGTTGGTTCAGATTTCTCTATTCTGCTGTAACCTGTTTTTACTCTTCCTCGTTTCCCTCCCAATGATAGAGTAAAACTTGCTTTCTTCTATTAAGGTGGATTCTTTTCTCTTCCTGCCCCTACTCTTATGCGTGTAGCTGGAAGAAAATATTAGCCCTCTGAATTTACTTACCCATCTTACTGTGACAACTCACTGCTCTTGATGCCACGAAAGCCCTTCTGTCCTTACAATCTTTTTATGCAAACACATTCTATCTTTTTTTTTTTTCCCTGCATGGCCTCCAAAAGTCATAATTTGAATTTTATTTCTCAAACTAGAAAAGGCTTGCATTATACCTTTTAAAAGGCCACTTAATCCTTTTAAGCCCTCATTTTTAGGCATTTTCAATCCCTGGAAAAATTAATAGATGGCCCAATGAGTGTGAGCCCTCTCTTTTCTACTAAATCCAGGACCAGACTTCCAGTCTAAAAAACTTGGCATTTTTATTATTTTCTCCTTCATTCTCCCAGGTTTACTGCAGTTTCTAATTTAGGCTCACTGCGATAGCCAGAAACTAGATGACTACATTTTCAAGAGGATTTCTCTCTACGCACTGACCCTGAAACTTAGAACTGTGAGCCACAAAACAAAACAAAACAAAACAACTTTCAAGGAAAAATTTATATAGTTTTGTTGGACTTTTTGAATATATCCACCCCTGTGGTGAAAGATGATTACCTTCCTAGGAAATTGCTTAAAAACAAAAAAGGGGGAAAAGATAACACTTCTCTATATGATATATCTGTATCACATGTATTAAGTAGATTGGAAAGTAAAAAGATATATATATTCATTATAGAACATGAAGAGTCCATTTCGCCAAGAGTAGTTTATAAAATGGAAGGGAGTGCTTTCAGTGATATGGAAAATGCACAGACTTGCAGAGTCTGGAAGGATTCGTAAAGATCGCTGGTCCCAGTGGCCTTTGAGGCATGATCCTCAGTCCTGTGTCCTGTGGGGGGCACTTCTAGAGGCACTGCTGGAGAGGGAACAGTGAGGAGCTCACCTCACTCCAAACCGAATAGCTTTGCCTTCATCTCTACGCACTGGGCGTTCCTGATTTAGAAAGAAGAACCTTTCCTACAGCTAAAACAAAGTAAGAAAACTACTGGTAGAGTCCAGCTACCCGGGCAGTTTCTGAACACCTTCTGTAGATTAATAACGAACACAGATAGACACATAGGTCTACGTGGTTCCTGTTGTGATCCCAACGTGTAGCTACAGCAAAGTGTGTTTAGGTAACTTTCATTACTAGAACAGTTTACAGAGAAGACCCAGCCTCGTATTTGGAATTAGAATGTTCTGAACATACTTTCACTCCAGGGGTGGACACAGGTAATGCATTTCTCATTGGGTATGAAATGTGGTGGCAGTAGAATTATGGAAAGTCTTTGTGAAGTGGTAATTTTAGGTTTGAATATGGTGACGGCAGGTGGAGCTAGTAGTAGGAACTCTATTTCTAGGCCATTTAAACAGCAGTAAAACATATAAAACTTACATTAATGTGTTTGCATTACAGAGCTGTAGGAATAGCAAACCTTTATGCCTTGGCTTTGGAAAGTGATCATACTACTACAACATGAGAGCTCAGCTGAATGGAAACTTCTCTATCCTTTTTAGAAAAGGGACTTGCATGGTATTGAATGCATTTGTATGTGTTGCCATCGAAGATTAAGACAAGAGGATGGGGATGGGGCAGTGAGATATGTTTATGTGGTTTGATATTGACTTTAAAAAATAAGGTATACGAGCCTGTGGGAAAATAGTGTGAATGAACTTGATTACATAAATAGAGTTATTTGTATTATTAGATGGTTTCTTCTTTTTAAGTGGTAATAAACATATAGTTGAAATCCACATATATTTTCTCCTAGGAAACACTAAAGAACAGGTGCTTTTTATCCCCCAAGATTATGAAATAAAGACCTGACTACTTTATAGACCCAAATACGGATGAGTTTTCTGAATATGTGGTTTAAGATGTATCATTCACCACTCATGCACTTTTTGTTTTCTTGTGAATCTGAATGACACATTGAACCACGGAACTGTGCTTCTTTTCTTATCGTTTCCTGAAATCAGATGCAATTAAATGAAGAGCAAATATTATGCATGCATTTCCTTTTCCTCTGAATTTTGTTTGTTTTTTACTGTATTATAGGTATTAAGAAATTGGGGTTTCTAAAGTGACGATTTTGCTGGCTATGTGAATAAATAGAGACCTACTTTTTGACATTAATTTACAGAGTTATAAGAGCATTTAAAACACATTTTAATGCTTTTTGCTGAAAACTAGAAATAACGTCTTCCTATGATTTTATTTACTTATTCAACAAACATGTGAGGAACGCCTCCTACAAGCAGGTATCTTACTAAACACTGTGGATAAATTTTGAGAGCAGACAATCCTTTGCCTCAGTGTGTCTCAGGCAGACTTGTGGCCAAATAGTTACCATGGGACCCGACGAGCACAAAGCTGCATCGCTGCACATCCTCCGCTGCCATGGGGGGAAATGCTCCAGACGCTAATTCCATACAATGTGTATTTATTGAGCACATGCCAAGCACTCTGGTAGGTGCCAGGAGATACGCCTGTTGCTGCTTTCTTGACTTTTGCTCTTGGTTGTCTCCAAAGCATCAAACAGCTAACATCTCCAAATTGCAACTCCGTCTCAGCACCGCCCCCATCCTGCTTCCCCTCGTCTTTCTCATCTCTTTAAATGACTCCTCAAACCACCTAGTACTCAAGCCAGAACCTAGGGCTTATTCTTGACGTCTTCTTTCTCATGCACCACGTCTAACCCTCCATCTTTTCTGCAGTATGTCTGGAACCTTCCACTGCCCTCCGTTCCCACTGCCCGCACCCTCGTGACCACATCTCTTGCCAGTAGGATCCTTACGAGTCTCCTTTTTTATATTTTGCTTTCTCCCCAGTCCTTTTTCAAAACAATAGCCAGAGAGATCTTTCCAAAATCTAAATCAGATCATGTCACTTCTCAGTTCCAACTTTATTGACTTCCTATTGCAAGTGAAATAAAAATCAAATTATTTCCTGTGGCCCACCAGGGGCTGTGAGTTCGGGCCCCTGCCCACCTCACCAACGCCGTCTTCACCGCGTTCGAGCCACTGTGGCCTGTTTTCACTTCTCCCACTTCTCACCCCATGGCCTTGGCACGTGCTCTTTCCACGGCCTGGAATGCTCTTCTTCCCACCTTTAGCCAGTTGGTATCTTCTCATCATTTAGGGCTTAGCCTAAATATTACCTCCGCTGTGAGATCTCTCCTTCACCAGAGTCTGCTCTACAGGAGGATTTCTGTGACGTGTTTTATAACCTCCTGTTTTCCCCTCGTTGCACACGCCACAGTTTGTAATTATGTGTACGTTTGTAATTGAACCTGTATCATCACCGTCTCCGTGACTAGACCAGTGGCTCCCTTGGCACTGGAATCGTGTGTGTTCTCTTTTCCCCTCTATTCCCAGAGCTTAATGCAGTGCCTGGCACCCAGTGGGTCCTAAAGAGTTGTAAGAGAATCGTTTAAACACATAAAGATAGATGGACTTTTTAAATTTCTAAATCTTTAACGACAAATAAGAAAAATGTGGAAAATTAAGAAAACTATTTTCTACTTTTTAAAAAACCATTGGAACTATTTCGGGAAATGTGTATAGTTCAGTATACCTCACCAAAATATTCCCTTTTGGAAAGGGTGCAAGTTCTTAAAAATTAGCACGTGGTTATTGTGTGGTTTGGGGCTATTTTTAAAACAGTGATACATTTTTAAATGGAAATCCTGACATATAAAAACGAACTGCTCTTTTCATATATTTGGGGCTCAGTTCACTAGAATGTTTAAATTCTTGGCTGCACTCTTTAAACCTACTACAAAGATCACATTAGAATTCATTTTAATAGACATTGTAAGCACAGTATCCAATCTCATATGATCACGCTGGGCTCTTTTATTATGAGAATCACAGGAAGCAGAGCCTGAGGCTGCAGAACAGTCATGGGGCGTACCTAAGGCTGGGGACAGTGCCAACGCTATTGTTTATGGAATGTTCTCTCCACTTTTATCTGCGGTATGCAATTGGTATTGACTTTTGAGAAACTACTTCTTCGCCCTGATCTCCCAGCTGGAAAAAAACCTGTCGTAATGACATCTGGCTAGGAAAAAAGGGATCAAAGACGCATAAGGAAAGAAAATTATGAGACCTTATTTTATAAGTAGTTTCGGGCCTGTCTGTTAGATCTGTCAGAGAGAAGAGTGTCATACTTTTTCGAGGTCATCATCTTTTATCCCCGGGAAGAGCTCAGTGAGCTCCGAAAGTGTCTACCCTTTCTGCCATCAATTGCTAATGTGGAGTCTACTTAGCTCTTTAAGAAAATGTCTTTTCGACTTTAGAGATCTTTATGAATAAATACTACTCACCAAAATTAAGATAACATTTGTTTGTGGTAGTATCACTTTCCATTTATGTTTTGTTTCCTTCTTAAAGAGAAAGACAGTAAATTGGTTTTTTCCAACTTTTAGGGATATTACTTAAGGAGTTTTTAGACATTGTAAGGAAAAAGAAGGAAGCTCAACTATATCGGAATGAAATAAGACACATCTTCACAGCTTTTGACAGGCACTGTAAGTATCTTTAAAGTGTTTTGATATAAAAAATGGCTATCAAGGAACTGTGAATGGGAACATATACTCAGTAACTAAAATAATATACTTGGAAGGTTATTTTACTGTATTCATTAGCTATTACCTTAGATGTTGGTGTACATTTTTTTTTCTCCATCACAATCTTAAATTCTTGACATTTACGATGGGTGAAATAATATCTACAGTTATATAATTGTACAGTACTTATGATTTGCCTGCAATGTAATGGGGACAACAGAATGGCTGGCCATGCGGGGATATAGCTGAAGAGCTACTTATGGAAGTTTGGGAGACCATGAGGCCTTTTTTTCCGACTCCTCCTTTGACCCACACATAATTGGAGGAATTGTTTTCCCATGCTGGGGTGGCCCAGAGGAGTAGCTTCAGACCCCCTCCCCACAGAACACAGGGTTGAAAGACTTGTGGAGTCCAGGTTCAGTATTTTGGCTTCTGTAATGGTTTTCCTCTAAATAATAATATAGTTCTAATACCAAGCAAGAAAAAAATGTGAATTTTGAAGAATGAATTATTTTGGCAATTCACAAAGACTTGAAGCCTAATGCCATTGTTGCAGTGTCTGTCCCTTAGTTCCTTACCTGGGACTCAGGGAATCAGCAAATGATGGGGCTGGAAGAGACCTTCAGGAGCATCTGGGACTGTACTGAGGGAGAGTATTACTAGATTCTCAAATTCTTCCAATGAGACAATCTCAGATTACCTTATATGTAAAATCAATTATAAATTACTGCTTTTCTCCTAGTAATAGATTAAAGTCTCACTCATAATGTTATGGCTGAAATAGCAGTTCATGGGGCTGATAGAAGTGTGTGAATGTTATGTATTCTGCTTTCAAATAGATCGTGGATATTTAACTCTGGAAGATTTCAAAAAAGCATTTAAGCAGGTGGCTCCCAAGTTATCGGAAAGGATTATTCTCGAGGTATTCAGGTAAGGTGCCAAAATCTTTATGTATACCCACCCCTTGATTTACCATTTGCTTTTACAAGTTTTCAGTTTTATGGAGAACACTCATTTATGCTTATTTTTCACTAGTGAACATTTTCATCTCACAGCATATTGTCATGATCCAGGAGAGAATTTTATAGTTAGCTATTCGTCCATCCACACCTTGACAGTGGGCTCTAAAGTGGGTGGAGTGCTTGCATACTAGGAAGGTGGAAAAATCATTTGTTACTAGGGGTGGAGAGGAGCAGAAAGAAAGTAGAACTTCTTTGTGTATTTATGTATTGACCAAAAAACCCCCCGAAGCTTTATTAATATTTAACATGGATGCTGGTGTTCTCCCATGGTCTGTATTTCATCAGACATGGGTTACAAATGGTCCTTGAGTTGTCTGGAGAGTAGAGTTGGGTTGATCAGTGCTGGCCCCTCCTTCGTTTGTTTTCAAAGTTATAGACCCATGTTGCAGTTCACACACACCTGATAAAGTAGATTTAAAGATTATATTATGTTGTCTTTATAAACTATTTCTGACAAAATGGGCAAGTGGCTTAAAAGCAGTTTCCGTTAGGAAACTGCAGATTGAAAGTAGTAAGAATAGTGTAAGCACATGCTTGCAGAGAAAATTGCAGAGTTGCCTCTTCTCTGACTGCTAACATGAGTTCCTCATCAACCCTGTTACCAGGTGTGTTAATTAGGGTTTCGTACAGCAGTAAGAGCCAGAAAACCCAAAACAACAAAGCTCAAAAAAGAGAGCAATAAACACAGGAGAGTCCAGGGCTGATCTGATGGCAACACAGCTGTGAAGGACCCAGATTCCTCCCCTCCTGTTGTTTGGCTGCCTCAGCATCTGGCTTCTCCCTCTTGCTTCAAGGTGGCTCCCAAGGTTTCAGCCATCACACCCGAATTCCAGCTAGGTAGGCCGAAAGGGAGCAGAAGATATGCCCCTCCTTTTAAGGCTATCCATTATTTCTTCCTACATCCCAGTGACCAAAGCTTCGTTCCAAGGCCACGAATAGCTACAAGGGGGAGGTGGGTCTGGAAAATGTAGTCCCTGCTTTGGGCAGTCATGTGCACTCAAATGGAGTTTCTGATACTGGGGAAGAAGGAGAGAACAGATATTGGGGGACATCTGGCAGGTGTTCCCATGTGGATAAAAGTAATTTCATGAAATCTGACCGGAAGCCAGCCCTGCTCAGTAGAAGTTATCAAGCAGGTTATTTGAAATAAGAATCTGCACTCACTGTCGTTAACGGTGACATATATGAAATTCTTTTGCTGCATCATTTTCAAGCAGATTATTGAGCAAGCTATTGAAGAGCAAAGGAGTTCAAGCCAAGCGCAGACAAAGTGCCCGAGGACAGTATTACTTAGGTGATTCCAGAACATCAAGACCTTTAAAATATAGTAGCATCCTTGTGTACACTTTGTGATGAGAAGAGTAATGAAAGTCAATGTATTTCTACCACATGGTGGTTTTTCACAAAAAGAATTACTTCATTTTACTTTTACAAAAAGACACGTGTCAGTCTTCCCTGGTGGCACAGTGGTTAAGAATCCGCCTGCCAATGCAGGGGACACAGGTTCGAGCCCTGGTCCAGGAAGATCCCACATGCCGCGGAGCAACTAAGCCCGTGCGCCACAACTACTGAGCCTGTGCTCTAGAGCCCACGAGCCACAACTACTGAGCCTGCGCACCGCAACTACTGAAGCCGGCGTGCTTAGAGCCTGTGCTCCACAACAGGAGAAGCCACCGCAATGAGAAACCCATGCACCGCAACGAAGAGTAGCCCCCACTCACCGCAACTAGAGAAAGCCCGTGCACAGCAATGAAGACCTAATGCAGCCAAAAATAAATAAATTAAATAAATTAAAAAAAAAAAAAAAGGACAAGTGTCCAAATTTGCTGACCTTTTTGTGTTAAGTGGTTTCAGGAGATGCCCCCTTGTACCGCATGTGTAATTTTGAAAAATCCACTTAAATATAGCCGTTCAAGGTAGAAGCAGTCTTTTAACAGTGAGTGGAAAAGTAACCGCTTCTCAAAAGAAACCTACATTATTGGGAGAGCATTTTTGAAAATAGATATTTGGAAATGTGATTCTTTTTTAAAAAATGTGTACACCTATTGAAACCTTCATACCTGCACATTTAATAAGTTAAAAATGGAATGTTCTAATCTGGTGAAAAAAGTCGTACAAAGTTTCAGTGGTTTAAGAAAAAAAAAAGAAAATGGTCATGAAGAACCTAGGGGCAAGACGGGAATAAAGACACAGACCTACTAGAGAATGGACTTGAGAATATGGGGAGGGGGAAGGGTAAGCTGTGACAAAGTGAGAGAGTGGCATGGACATATATACACTACCAAACGTAAAATAGATAGCTAGTGGGAAGCAGCTGCATAGCACAGGGAGATCAGCTCGGTGCTCTGTGACCACCTAGAGGGGTGGGATAGGGAGGGTGGGAGGGAGGGAGGGAGACGCAAGAGGGAAGAGATATGGGGACATATGTATATGTATAACTGACTCACTTTGTTATAAAGCAGAAACTAACACACCATTGTAAAGCAATTATACTCCAATAAAGATGTTAAAAAAAATAATAAACAAGCAATTCCCAGACTATATCAGGTTGGGGATTAAAAAAAAAAAAAAAAAAAAGGTTATGGGTAAGCCTAACTGTGTAGTATATGTATAAAACATTTTTAAAAATTCAAGGGGCTTCCCTGGTGGCGCAGTGGTTGGGAGTCCGCCTGCCAATGCAGGGGACACGGGTTCGTGCCCCGTTCTGGGAAGATCCCACATGCCGCGGAGCGGCTAGGCCCGTGAGCCACAACTACTGAGCCTGCGCGTCTGGAGCCTGTGCTCTGCAACAAGAGAGGCCGCGATAGTGAGAGGCCCGCACACCGCGATGAAGAGTGGCCCCCGCTCGCTGCAACTGGAGAAAGCCCTTGCACAGAAACGAAGACCCAACACAGTCAAAAATAAATAAATAAATAAATATAAAAATTCAAAAAAAAAAAAGTTTCAGTGGTTTGAGAGTACAATTTTTAAAAGTATACAAATTCAATAGCTTTGATAAGTTTTCAAGAGCAACTAATTGGTATCAGGAGAGATGGAAATTTATTAGCTGAATTTCAATCAACAATACCAACAAAATAATTAAAAAAAAAAACCCTTAAGCTTTTTCGTTATCAGAGGATGGAATTAAAAACAAGGATTCGGTGTCATGATGCCGTTTTCCCATTTAGATCTACATACCTTTGTGAGGTATCTCTGACAGCCGTTAAGACCAAATAGTAAAACAAACTGAAATTGAAATTGCTCAATCACAAAGGATTCAACCGAGATGTTCAGAAATGATAAAGTACGTGAAATCACACTGTTCTTGTTAGATGTTATTAATATCTAGTGATGGCAAAAAGTCATTTGCCATTAATGAATAAAATATTTTTACCTTTAATTCCTTAGAAATTTCTGTATTATATTTTATAATGAACATAACATATTAATATTGTGGCACATGTCTGTATAATCTATACATAAATATATTCATATGCCCACAAATCTTGTACTTCCCAGGATTGCGATCAAAACAGTTTAGAGACTACTACAGTAAACAGCCAAACAAGGCATTTTAGCTAACTGAACATGCCCTGCTTAAAGTCTCATTTGTATTATTATTTATAGCACCACAATCCCTAAACCAGAATAAATGATGCATGATAAGAATTAAATGAAGTTGTGACACCAAAAGAGAGAAAAATATTTCCTCTGAGTGTAAATTGAAGTTGGCCAGAGAAACAGAGATGTCTAACTTCCACATGTCTCTGTTTCAGTGGTACAAATAATTTTCAAGAATAAGGAAAAGAAGGATTTCCCTGGCAGTCCAGTGGTTAAGACTCTGCGCTTCCACTGCAGGGGGCATGGGTTCGATCCCTGGTCGGGGAACTAAGATCCTGCATGCTGTGCGGCGTGGCCAAAAAAAAAAAAAAAAGAAAGAATAAGGAAAAGAAGAGCAGCTGCTGGGGCTGTTAGTGATGATGCAAATTACATAATGTTTCTAAGGTTAGACACTGTGTGAGACGCTTGAATAGCTTTGACTTAATTGAGCAGTGTGAATGGAGTTCATTCCCAGGTTCGCAGTTACTCAGAAGAAAGCTGATACATGAAGACCACTATAAAAAGGCAGCCAGAGAAGGAGACTTCCAATAAGACCAGAGTCAGCTGTGGTTTGAATGATGAAAGAAGTTTTCACAATCTTCAATTCTTAGATTGCCAGATTCTTCCCAAAGAAACTTCTAAGACCAAGAGTAGCCTCTTTCAGAAGGCTTGTGATACTTGCTCGTATCACACCTTCATTTTATAAGACCAACCAACCAACCACAACAATAAAACCAGCTAAACACCCAAAACAAACCTTCCAGAAAGACAGACTTGAGGCATAAGGCATCAAAGAATCATTTCATCTTGTAACTTGATGGAAACACTGGAGTATCATTCATTAAATCTGAGGGCTTTACAAGAAGTAAATGAGATATGTTTATAAAGTTTGTGAATTGTTGCCTAACTACTCTGGTGGTGTTTACTTTTAGCGATTTTTTCATGAATAAAAGCAACGTGGTTTTTAAAAAATACGTATATTGTCAGTGTTCGTAATATTCATAACCTGTTCTGCTATCATAACCTTTTTTAGAAAATCTTAGTTCTGTAGTTAAATGGACTCAAAGCTCACCTCCAGGCTTTGTGCTATAGTTTCTGCTAAGCTGAAGTCTATCCTCTAGGTAGGGATCATAACTATATTCCCTGGTGTCTTCCATGTTCAGCAATGTTTATCTGAGCCATTGTCCTTGAATAAAAACATATAATAGATAGAACATTAACATTTTAAAAAAATTAATTAATTTAGGGGCTTCCCTGGTGACACAGTGGTTAGGAATCCACCTGCCAATGGAGGGGACACGGGTTCGAGCCCTGGTCTGGGAAGATCCTACATGCTGCAAAGAAACTAAGCCCACGAGCCACAACTGCTGAAGCCTGAGTGCCTAGAGGCCTTGCTCCGCAACAAGCGAAGCCACTGCAAGGAAAAGCCCGCGCACCACAGCAAAGAGTAGCCACCGCTCACCGAAACTAGAGAAAGCCCGTGCACAGCAATGAAGACCCAACGTAGCCAAAAATAAATTCTTTTTTATTTGTGGCGTGTGGGCTCAGTAGTTGTGGCTCGTGGGCTTAGTTGCTCCGCGGCCTGTGGGGTCTTCCCAGACCAGGGCTCGAAGCTGTGTCCCCTGCATTGGCAGTAGGATTCTCAACCACTGTGCCACCAGGGAAGTCCAAACATTAACATCTTTGAATCACATTCTTTTTCTTTGAAAATGCTGATTGTGCTTTTGTTGGAAGTCCTTTTAAATTGTTTAATTTCTATTTCTTTTGCTCAAATTGTTCACCGTGTTTCTCAGTATAATTTCAGCAGTGTCTGTTCTCCTTTGTGCTGTGTCCAATGTGGCTTTTTTGTTGTTGTTGTTATGGGTTTTTTTTAAAATATCTTCATTGGAGTATAATTGCTTTACAATGGTGTGTTAGTTTCTGCTGTATAACAAAGTGAATCAGCTATACATATACATGTATTCCCATATCCCCTCCCTCTTGCGTCTCCCTCCCACCCTCCATATCCCACCCCTCTAGGTGGTCACAAAGCACCGAGCTGATCTCCCTGTGCTATGCGGCTGCTTCCCACTAGCTATCTATTTTACATTTGGTAGTGTATATATGTCCATGCTACTCTCTCACTTCATCCCAGCTTACCCTTCCCCCTCCCTGTGTCCTCAATCCATTCTCTACATCTGCATCTTTATTCCTGTCCTGCCCCTATGTTCATCAGAACCATTTTTTTTTTTTTAGATTCCATATATATGTGTTTGCATACGATATTTGTTTTTCTCTTTCTGACTTACTTCACTCTGTATGACGGACTCTAGGTCCATCCACCTCACTACAAATAACTCAGTTTTGTTTCTTTTTATGGCTGAGTAATATTCCACTGTATATATGTGCCACATCTTCTTTATCCGTTCATCTGTCGATGGACACTTAGGTTGCTTCTGTGTCCTGACTATTGTAAATAGTGCTACAGTGAACATTGTGGTACATGTCTCTTTTTGAATTATGGTTTTCTCAGGGTATATGCCCAGTAGTGGGATTGCTGGGTCATACGGTAGTTCTACTTTTAGTTTTTTTTTTTTTGAAATTTCATGTAATGTCTGAAACATTTATATTAACATATTTCCATACATATTTCCATACAAATACAAATATAAGATTTTTAGAAATTTCATGTAATGTCTGAAACATTTATATTAACATATTTCCATACAAATAACCCAATGAAAGTTTAGTATTAGTTGTTTTGTTGGTTTTTTTATACTGCAGGTTCTTATTAGGCATCAGTTTTATACACATCAGTGTATACATGTCAATCCCAATCGCCCAATTCAGCACACCACCATCCCCACCTCATTGCAGTTTTCCCCCCTTGGTGTCCATATGTCCATTCTCTACATCTGTGTCTCAACTTCTGCCCTGCAATCTGGCTCATCTATACCATTTTTCTAGGTTCCACATACATGCATTAATATATGATATTTGTTTTTCTCTTTCTGACTTACTTCACTCTGTATGACAGTCTCTAGATCCATCCACTTCTCAACAAATGGCTCAATTTCGTTCCTTTTTATGGCTGAGTAATATTCCATTGTATATATGTACCACAACTTCTTTATCCATTCGTCTGTTGATGGGCATTTAGGTTGCTTCCATGACCTGGCTATTGTAAATAGTGCTGCAATGAACATTCTGGTGCACGTGTCTTTTTGAATTACGGTCTTCTCTGGGTATATGCCCAGTAGTGGGATTGCTGGGTCATATGGTAATTCTATTTTTAGTTTTTTAAGGAACCTCCGTACTGTTCTCCATAGTGGCTGAATCAATTTACATTCCCACCAACAGTGCAAGAGGGTTCCCTTTTCTCCACACAGTCTCCCACATTTATTGTTTGTAGATTTTTTGATGATGGCCATTCTGACTGGTGTGAGGTGATACCTCATTGTAGTTTTGATTTTCATGTCTCTAATGATTAGTGATGTTGAGCATCCTTTCATGTGTTTGTTGGCAATCTGTATATCTTCTTTGGAGAAATGTCTTTAGGTCTTCTGCCCATTGTTGGATTAGGTTGTTTGTTTTTTTTGATACTGAGCTGCAGGAGCTGGTTGTAAATTTTGGAGATTAATCCTTTGTCAGTTGCTTCATTTCCAAATATTTTCTCCCATTCTGAGGGTTGTCTTTTGGTCTTGTTTATGGTTTCCTTTGCTGTGCAAACGCTTTTAAGTTTCATTATGTCCCATTTGTTTGTGTTTTTATTTCCATTTCTCTAGGAGGTGGGTCAAAAAGGATCTTGCTGTGATTCATGTCTAAGAGTGTTCTTTCTATGTTTTTCTCTGAGAGTTTTATTGTGTCTGGTCTTATATTTAGGTCTTTAATGCATTTTGAGCTTATTTTTGTGTATGGTATTAGGAAGTGTTCTAATATCATTCTTTTACATGTAGCTGTCCAGTTTTCCCAGCACCACTTATTGAAAAGGCTGTCTTTTCTCCATTGTATATTTTTGCCTCCTTTATCAAAGATAAGGTTACCATAGGTGCGTGGGTTTATCTCTGGGCTTTCTATCCTGTTCCATTGATCTGTATTTCTGTTTTTGTGCCAGTACCATATTGTCTTGATTACTGTAGCTTTGTAGTATAGTCTGAAGTCTGGGAGCTGATTCCTCCAGCTCCGTTTTTCTTTCTCAAGATTGCTTTGGCTATTCGGGGTCTTTTGTGTTTCCATACAAATTGTGAAATTTTTTGTTCTAGTTCTGTGAAAAATGCCATTGGTAGTCTGGTAGGGATTGCATTGAATCTGTAGATTGCTTTGGGTAGTATAGTCATTTTCACAATGTTGATTCTCCCAATCCAAGAACATGGTATCTCTCTCCATTTGTTTGTATCATCTTTAATTTCTTTCATCAGTGTCTTATAGTTTTCTGCATACAGGTCTTTTGTCTCCTTAGGTAGGTTTATTCTTAGGTATTTTATTCTTTTTGTTGCAGTGGTAAATGGGAGTGTTTCCTTAATTTCTCTTTCAGATTTTTCATCATTAATGTATAGGAATGCAAGAGATTTCTGTGCATTAATTTTGTATCCTGCTACTTTACCAAATTCACTGATTAGCTCTAGTAGTTTTCTGGTAGCATCTTTAGGATTCTCTATGTATAGTATCATGTCATCTACAGCTTACTTCTTCTTTTCCGATTTGGACTCCTTTTATTTCTTTTTCTTCTCTGATTGCTGTGGCTAAAACTTCCAAAACTATGTTGAGTAACAGTGGTGAGAGTGGGCAACCTTGTCTTCTTCCTGATCTTAGTGGAAATGGTTTCAGTTTTTCACCACTGAGAATGATGTTGGCTGTGGGTTTGTCAAATATGGCCTTTATTATGTTGAGGTAAGTTCTCTCTAGGCCTACTTTCTAGAGCGTTTTTACCATAAATCAGTGTTGAATTTTGTTGAAAGCTTTTTCTGCATCTATTGAGATGACCATATGGTTTTTATCCTTCAATTTGTTAATATGGTGTATCACACTGATTAATTTGCGTATATTGAAGAACCCTTGCATTCCTTGCATAAACCCCACTTGATCATGGTATATGATCCTTTTAATGTGCTGTTGGATTCTGTTTGCTAGTATTTTGTTGAGGATTTTTGCATCTATGTTCATCAGTGATACTGGCCTGTAGTTTTCGTTTTTTGTGACATCTTTGTCTGGTTTTGGTATCAGGGTAATGGTGGCCTCATAGAATGAGTTTGGGAGTGTTCCTCCCTCTGCTATCTTTTGGAAGAGGTTGAGAAGAGCAGGTGTTAGCTCTTCTCTAAATGTCTGATAGAATTCGCCTGTGAGGCCATCTGGTCCTGGGCTTTTGTTTGTTGGAAGATTTTTAATCACAGTTTCAATTTCAGTGCTTGTGATTGATCTGTTTATATTTTCTATTTCTTCCTGGTTCAGTCTCGGAAGGTTGTGCTTTTCTAAGAATTTGTCCATTTCTTCCAGGTTGTCCACTTTATTGGCATGTGGTTGCTTGTAGTAATCTCTCATGATCCTTTGTATTTCTGCAGTGTCAGTTGTTACTTCTCCTTTTTCATTTCTAATTCTATTGATTTGAGTCTTCTCCCTTTTTTTCTTGATGAGTCTGGCTAATGGTTTATCAATTTTGTTTATCTTCTCAAAGAACCAACTTGTAGTTTTATTGATCTTTGCTATCGTTTCATTTCTCTTTCATTTATTTCTGATCTGATCTTTATGATTTCTTTCCGTCTGCTAACTTTGGGGGTTTTTTGTTCTTCTTTCTCTAATTGCTTTAGGTGTAAGGTTAGGTTGTTTATTTGAGATGTTTCTTGTTTCTTGAAGTAGGATTGTATTGCTATAAACTTCCCTCTTAGAACTGCTTTTGCTGCATTCTGTAGGTTTTGGGTCATCATGTTTTCACTGTCATTTGTTTCTAGGTATTTTTTGATTTCCTCTTTGATTTCTTCAGTGATCTCTTGGTTATTTAGTAGTGTATTGTTTAGCCTCCTTGTGTTTGTAGTTTTTACACATACTTTCCTGTAATTGATATCTAGTCTCATAGCGTTGTGGTTGGAAAAGATGCTTGATACGATTTCAATTTTCTTAAATTTACCAAGGCTTGATTTTTGTCCCAAGATATGATCTGTCCTGGAGAATGTTCCATGAGCACTTGAGAAGAAAGTGTATTCTGTTGTTTTTGGATGGAATGTCCTATAAATATCAATTAAGTCCATCTTGCTTAATGTGTCATTTAAAGCTTGTGTTTCCTTATTTATTTTCATTTTGGATGATCTGTCCATTGGTGAAAGTGGGGTGTTAAAGTCTTCAAGTATTATTGTGTTACTGTTGATTTCCCCTTTTATGGCTGTTAGCATTTGCCTTAAGGTTTGAGGCAAATGCTCCTACGTTGGGTGTGTAAATATTTCCAATTGTTATATCTTCTTGATTTGATCCCTTGATCATTATGTAGTGTCCTTCTTTGTCTCTTGTAATAGTCTTTATTTTAAAGTCTGTTTTGTCTGATATGAGGATTGCTACTCCAGCTTTCTTTTGATTTCCTTTTGCATGGAATATCTTTTTCCATCCCCTCACTTTCAGTCTGTATATGTCCCTAGGTCTGAAGTGGGTCTCTTGTAGACAGCATATATACGGGTCTTGTTTTTGTATCCATTCAGCCAGGCTATGTCCTTTGGTTGGAGCATTTAATCCATTTACATTCAAGGTAATTATCAATATACATGTTCCTATTACCATTTTCTTAATTGTTTTGGGTTTGTTATTGTAGGTCTTTTCCTTCTCTCGTGTTTCCTGCCTAGAGAAGTTCCTTTAGCATTTGTTGTAAAGCTGGTTTGGTGGTGCTGAGTTCTCTTAGCTTTTGCTTGTCTGTAAAGGTTTTAATTTCTCTGTTGAATCTCAGTGAGATCCTTGCTGAGTAGAGTTATCTTGGTTTTAGGTTTTTCCCTTTTATCACTTTAAATATGTCTTGCCACTCCCTTCTGGCTTGTAGTTTCTGCTGAAAGATCAGCTGTTAACCTTATGCAATTCCCTTGTATGTTATTTGTTGCTTATCCCTTGCTGCTTTTAATATTTTTTCTTTGTATTTAATTTTTGATAGTTTGATTAATACGTGTCTTGGCATGTTTCTCCTTGGATTTATTCTGTATGGGACTCTCTGTGCTTCCTGGAGTTGATTGACTATTTCCTTTCCCATGTTAGGGAAGTTTTCAACTATAATCTCTTCAGATATTTTCTCAGACCCTTTCTTTATCTCTTCTTCTTCTGGGACTCCTATAATTCAAATGTTGGTATGTTTAATGTTGTCCCAGAGATCTCTGAGACTGTCCTCAATTGTTTTCATTCTTTTTTCTTTATTTTGCTTTGCGGTAGTTATTTCCAATATTTTATCTTCCAGGTCACTTATCCATTCTTTTGCCTCATTTATTCTGCTATTGATTCCTTCTAGAGAATTTTTAATTTCATTTATTGTGTTGTTCATCATTGTTTGTTTGCTCTTTAGTTCTTCTGGGTCCTTGTTAAATGTTTCTTGTAGTTTCTCCATTCTGTTTGCAAGATTTTGGATCATCTTTACTATCATTACTCTGAATTATTTTTCAGCTGGCTGCCTATTTCCTCTTCATTTGTCTGGTCTGGTGGGTTTTTGCCTTGCTCCTGCATCTGCTGTGTGTTTCTCTGTGTTCTCATTTTGCTTAACTTACTGTGTTTGGGGATCTCCTTTTTGCAGGCTACAGGTTCGTAGTTCCCGTTGTTTTTGGTGTCTGCCCCCAGTGGGTAAGGTTGGTTCAGGGGCTTGTGTAGGCTTCCTGGTAGAGGGGACCGGTGCCTGTGTTCTGGTGGGTGGGGCTGGATCTCGTCTTTCTGGTGGGCACGGCTGCATCCGGTGGTGTGTTTTGGGGTGTCTGTGAAGTTAGTATGGTTTTAGGCAGCCTCTCTGCTAATGGGTGGGGTTGTGTTCCTGTCTTGCTAGTTGTTTGGCATGGGGTGTCCAGCACTGGAGCTTGCTGGCCGTTGAGTGGAGCTGGGTCTTAGCGTTGAGACGGAGATCTCTGGGAGAGCTCTTGCCGATTGATATTATGTGGGGCCTGGAGGTCTCTGGTGGTCCAGTGTCCTGAACTCAGCTCTCCCACCTCACAGGCTCAGGCCTGACACCAGGCAGGAGCACCAAGACCTTTTTCGGAAATCTGAGGTCTTCTGCTAGCGTTCAATAGGTGTTCTGTAGGAGTTGTTCCACCTGTAGATGTATTTTTGATGTATTTGTGGGGAGGAAGGTGATCTCCACGTCTTACTCCTCCGCCATCTTGAAGCACTCCCTCTGTTATGGTTTTATTTTCTCCTTACGTTTCTTTCTTGAGCTATATCTACTGATGTTTCATTTCATTTTGTTATTTTGCTGTATCTTGTTATTTTATAGTATCTCCCCAAAGCCTTTCTGTATCTACTTTCGTCTCTCATTTTATGGAGGTGTTTGCTTTATTGGGGCAAGTAGTTTTTGAGGTTTTATTTTTAATGGTTGATTGCTTGGGGGCTGCTAATTATAGCTTTTTTCATGTAAATTAAGAAAGCAAGTTTTCTACCGAGGGATGGGTTTTGAGGAATGTTTCTTTCTTAAACGAAGAGGTGATATCTTATGTAAAAAACAAAAATTGGTACTACTTTATATTACCTCTAAAGATATTTAAAAAAAGGCTTAATGTTTTTAAATTTTGAGATTCCTTTCAGTGTTTAAAACTTACAACGTTGCTTTCCACTTAGAGCTGATAATCATGACTTGTGTACCTGTGCACTAAAATAACTGAAGCTAATAAATATCATGGATGACGTTTCATTATTATTAAGAAATTCTCAAGAAATTCTATTCTTGAAGAACTTTCTCTTTTTTTGTCCTACCCACTACAAATGGCAGAAGTTTAAGAGGTACGAGAACTGAGTAGCACTGTTTGTCCAGTGGAATGAATCTGAGCTAACAGGCTGTTTCTAGCACTGAACGTTTAAAACAAAAAACATCTTTTCTTCTTTAATACTAATGGAACATAATAAAAACCTTGTAGTACTTTTTTATTTTCTTAAACATTCAAAAATCTTTAGTGAATCTAAAAAGTAGTTAAAAGTGTTTAACCTGGCTCTCCAACATCTGGCCCGCTTCCCAAACTCATCTTTCATTCATCGTCCCAAATTCCTGTATTTCCCTTTGCATAATGCTTGTTCCTTTGAATACGTGATGTGTATTTATACTGCATTCTGTTGCTCTTGCCAGCAATGCTTTTCTCTACTTCTTACCTGTCCAAATTAGACCTATCTTTCAAGGTCCTGCTCAATAAACACACACAAAAAAGTCTTTTTTTCTTTACATTGAACAGCCTTTTCTCCTTTCTCTGAAATTTAATAGTACTATGGTTGTGTAATTTTTTCAATCATCTACTCAATAAACAAAAATACAGTGTTTACGATTATCTCCATAAAATACTACAAGCTCTTTGAGGTTACAAATTTATCTGTGACTTTCACCGTTCTCAGCATGTTGCCTTATGCATTCTAGTTACTTAATAATTGTTGGTCCATTGTCACTTACTCCAAATATCCAGTAACAGTAAAATCCTCACTTATAATTTTCTTATGGTTTTAATTTCTTATAATCTAGGCAAGAATCCTTTAAAATGCAATCAGGAGCTTTCTAACCACATGTGGCTTTGCCTTCTATTTTTCTCATTCTACATGTGATTTTTATGAATTAATCTCTGACGGCCTCTCTTTGTTTTTTTCTTTTAGAGACATTTTCAGTTCATGATTTAACCCCAGCTATTGTCAGGGAGCTGGCTTAATGTGCTCTCTTGACTTCGCCCACCGTCAGCACCCTGTGGTATTTCTGGCTGGTGTTTTTCTCTGTGTGGGTATGTTTGCGTCTCCATGCCTAGGAGCCTTCTCCATCTCATTGTAAGCGCTGAGATTTGCACTTTCTTACTGCCTGTCAATTGGCAAAAAGCTCTGGGTAGCTGCTTCTGCTTTCCAGCCATATGAAATGAAACATGGGTGTGCAGAAGGCCCACCAGTGTCCAAGACTCTGAGTGCAGGTGGATTGCCAGATAGTAATGTAATGCGGAAATACTGACATACCAAAATGCTCTCCAGTCAGAACTGGAGACATTTAAAGTGATATCTGATATTTTTGGTCTAAGAATCTCATTCTTCGTATTACATGGGGATGGTCAAAAAACATAGAATATCTAACTCTCCTTTTGGGATTATTAAAAATTAGTTGAGAATAAGAGCATCATGACTTGTTGGATAGTATATTTTCATTGCCAGAGTGTCAGTGGTGTAGGGGCTTAAGAATGCAATTTTAAAAGGGAGTTATGGGTACCCTCTTGATAGAAAGATCACATATGCCTTTTATCACAGCTATTGTGGGGGAAAGGGGCCTCATGAGCTTGGGTAACGTGAAGTAACATGTTAATGGAAGAGTCTTTTAGAACCAAGGAGCCCAGAGGAAAGTGATATAAGATAGAATGTATTTTTTCAGATCATTTGCATCTCTTTTGAAGTGTTATTCTTCACTGTGCTCTTTAGCTTCTTATAATTCCTTTCGGCTGGCAGCCAACTTGTTGCATATCATTGTCTTGGACAGTCTCTAACTGGAGAAAGTTTCCCAATCATTATTCTGTGCTTCAGAATGATCATCTTATAAATGTAGTCAGGTGACCTCACCAAGATCGCAGTTATTATAGTGAGTACCTACTTTGGGGAATATGATTGTTGATCTGTAAGTATCTACATGCTTCTGTGTATAGAAAAGTATAAAAGAGACTAGAAATTGTATCTGATTCTTTGTGACTATAGGTAGATAGCTGTTACCAGCTGTACCTAGTGAGTGTAGTGACCAAATAAGTAGATTTCTTGAGTTTCCAATTTTTATTTCGTCAATTTTTGTATCTTCCCTGCAATGACAATGCCTTGGTTTTTATTTCAGTGTTTATGTTTCAAAATTTTATTGTCAGAGATTCCCATTTCTGTTTATTTTCTTGCATGTGATCACTGAATGGGGAATATGAATATGTGTAAGCTTTTCAAACTGACCTCAGAATTTCTCCTCTCTGGGGACTACTTTCACATGTAATATGTTAAATACAACTGTACTTTAAAAATCCAGCTATAGAAATAATTATATGCTAATCATTTTAAGAAAATGTCAGTTTTTCAGAGGGTTCTTGACTGATTTTGCTCCATGAACGAAAATATATCCTTGCATTTGAGGATGGTCTTTTTTTACCGGTATAAATTTTAGAATTGGTGTTGCAGGAATTGAAGCTCAGAAACTGGACCAGAAAACAAGTAGAGAAGAATAATGACTTCATTACATAGATTTTCAAACAGAATGTGTTATTTTGGTTTCTTCAGTTAAGCTAATTAGTTCCTGTTAACAAGGATGTATTATTTGATTGGAAGAAATATTTAATCTCTTTCACATTCCAGATGTCCAGATTTTGTAGTCTTTTCTTAGGTTAAACCCATCCAGATGCAAATTCTATTCCTCCTTCAAGGCCCAGCTTTTAAAAAAAATATTTCTTATCTTGAAAGCTGGCCCTACCCTACACCCTACCCAACCCCTCTCTACCCCAAAAAGGACCTTGTCTCCTCCTTCTGCTTGAAACTCCTAATCTGTCATAAATATCTTTCTTCTTTATGCTTATACATAGGTATTTGCATACATCAATTATTTCTAGTTTTAGAACGTGAGCTTAATATAAACAGGCACAAGTGGGATATTTATGGGAGTACAGAACTCCCGTAGCACAGTTTTGTACGTGTCAAGTAAGTGACTGAATTTTATATAAATGAATGGCTTATGTAGCGAACAGGCTTTCACCAAAACCTCTCAGGCCTGCACTCTCCTCATCTCAGACATGAGGGGATTGTGCTTCTTCTTGTTCCAGAACCGACTGGTGGGGTTATCTATCATGGAGGGTGGCATGGCAGTCTCCTTGATTTTCTCTGCGTCTCCCAGATAATATTCAGAATCCACCACCATGTGAATACAGATGTGATCTGTCAGTGTGACAAAGACTGCTCTCAAGAGAAAATTACTGGGCTGACAGCTCTCCAACCCTGGGTTTAGTTTTTGAGATGTCACTATAACAAGTGTTATGGTCAACGTTTCCAATTCCTCATCTACATATATGGTAGAATACACTGTTCTCGCTGTAATAGCATGAGGACTATTTTTCTTTTAATCCAGCTGTCACATAAGAAAGTGCTGCCATGGTTTCTTTCTTGTGGCCAAATGTTGCTAACCCTTTCAGTCATCCTTGAAGTTAGCGATAGGCGCACATCATGCATGTATTCATGCCATTTGCCTTTGTAGAAGGAGGAATGTGTTTCTTACATTTTTCTTTGGTAGTCGATAGCTAACTTCTGGGTGGAAATTTTGATAATACTGTGTGTTGTATTTATAAAATAAGAAAAACTTGTATTTAATAAAAGAAATTTTTATTTTATAGGAGATAATTAAATCAACATTGTTTTAAGATGTCACCAAAAAAAAATAGGCTCAGCATTAAGAGTTTCACTACAAAGTTTCAGTTGTCCCCCTTAGATATAGCTTAAAAAATGAAGTCCAAGGGCTTCTAATGCTATGTTTTTATCTATGGCATACCGACCTATGAGTTTGTGACCTCACGTCTAGCCATCTTGTCTACCGTCCTCCTACCCGTGCATTCTCTTCCATCAGGCTACCTTGAAGAGATACATCCTTGTCATTCAAAGCTCCAGAGACCAGCAGCATCAGCATTAGGGAACTTGTTAGCAGTGATTAGCAATGCCTGATCTCAGGCCTCACTCCAAACGTACTGAGTCAAATGTGTTTAATGTGATCCCTGGGTGATCCATATGCACTTATTAAAGTTTGAAAATCACTGGTCCACCCTCCTCGTTCAATTTTGGATAATGAGAGTAAATTAGCATTACTTTTTAATGTTACCTCTTGACTTCAGTAACTTTTCATCCCCTGCCAGATAACGCCCAGACTCCTTAGCCTGACATACAAGGCCCCTCCACACACAGACCTGGCGTGCCCAGATCAAAGATTCTAATCCACTGTTCTGATTTACTTGCTGTGTTCTGATCCTATCTCATTTCTCTTCCATTGCCCTCTCACCTCCTCTCCTGACTTCCCCATCCACATATCTACTGGTATCCATTCCTTTGAACTTAGCTGAACTCTCTCTTCTAGGGAGCCTTCCCTGATCACTCCAGCTCACAAAATTTCCTTTTTCTTCCTTAGAACTTCTGTAGCACTTGCGAGAGTATTGCATCTAATAATAGTAACCACAGTAACACTGGCAACTGACATTTGCTGAGTATTTACTGTGTACCGCACCCTGGTCTGAAGGAGTCTTCTTAGGAACCTCCTGGGTTAGGCTCTGTCTGTCCCCATTTTACAGATGAGGACAAAGCTTGGAGAGGTCAGAGGACTTGCTTGATGCTGCTGCCTGCTGAGTAACAGAATGAAGATTTGCTTGTGCTCTTAATCACTGTAATATTCCCTTCTCACTTCTTCTAACAGCATGGATGTCCTGAGAGTAGGAACCAGGCATGCTTTTGCATCCCCACAATGCCTGCCATAAACCTAAGTAAGGCATGTTCACTCTGCCTGGAAGTGTTCTTGGTAAACCAGTTGCACAATTATATAGCTTTTCCCTGTTCATGTGAATTGGTTTGGTTTCGATTGTTACATTTGAGATTTCATTTGATTATCTGCACATAAATGAAAGGAACTATTTACAAAAATGTACAAAAGGAAACTGATACAGCCTTTTATTACATGAAACGGTAGCAGGCATTCCAGATCACGTTGCTTTGATAGGAACCCTTGTGTTTTGCGTGTTGCCTTTGGAATTATATCACAATAGCGAAAGATTTTGCCAAATCAACTGGAAAAGCAAAAAATGTTTAAAATTGACCAATGAGGTTTCATCACTTTAGCTGGGGTGGGAGTGCTAAGCTGAACTTACGATTGTCTTCTTTACAAGGGAGGATTATGCTTTGATTCACTTGTAAGACCCTTTTGATCAGTTGTTGTGAGTTTAGCATCATCTTTTACCATTTCCAGCTTGTCAGTATTGTCTGCTCATCTTCCCTCCTTGGTTGCAACCTGCTGCTGGAGAAGATCAGGGCCAAGTAGGAATTCAGTGCACTACAGGCTTCGAGTGGCATCTCTTTCTTCCTGCGCTTTCCCTCACCCTGCCTGTCCCTGTTCCTAAGCTGACCCCAGGAGAGGCGGAACAGGCACTAATACTGTTAACCGTAACTTTCCCGCCCCTCCCTCCTGCCTGTCGCTCACCTTTCCCTTCCCTCCCCCCAAAAGGACCAAGAATGGTACAATCTCAGGACTGGTTCCTAGTGGCTAAACATGGCTGCTGGACCCTCACGTGACCCCACCTTTCTTCTTCCTCCCCTGCTGTATCCCCCGAATCTCCCCCCTCTGTTCTCTTCAGCTGCGACTAAGCCCCAAGATGCTGATACCACTTTCCCCTCCTTACCTTCACTTCTAACCCAGGCCTTGGGCTGAGCCTCCATCCAGGGCCCCCGCCGTGGTTCTGACCTGCCCGCGGTCCTGTACTGCAGGCTCTTGAGTGTGCGCTAGTCCTCGGAGCTGCTCCTCGCCAATCTGAGACCTGGAGCGAGCTTTCCCTTTGTCTTCTTTCTGTGACGCATCTACCTTCTCCTCCAAACACACCACACTCAATACTCTCCCTCTCCGTCTCCCAGCAAGTGTCATGTCTGAGAGATCTCAGAGCTCTGTGTCCACCTTCCTGGATCCTTTTGCTTTGATCCCGGCTGCCTGCCTTGATTCTCCCGGCTGCCTATCCCGGGATGCAACCAAGTTCTCAGGTCAGGCAGACACTGCTGTGCCTACTTGACCAAAGTGTTTAGACCACCCAAATCCATCTTCTGTACACAGTTCCCCAGCCCTGGTCCTGTGTCATTCCAGAGTGCTTTCCTTTTCGTGCTGAAATCGTCCAGGAGAATTTAGCTCATCTGTTTTCAGTTCCCTTTTTCAGGGATGGCAAATCGTTGGCATGTGTGCTATCACCATCACCTCTGTATACCCGTGGCCTACACTCTTCTGATGAGACTCAGAATTCTTCTTGGTATAACACCCCAAGCCAGTTCACTAGCATGTCACACACCATGGGATTGACTTGCTCTCCGTCACATTTGTACCAAACCTTTCCTACTGCTGTGCATTGCAGGTGACCTTGCCTTCTGTTTCATGGACAGGGTCATGGCCTCTGCCTGGGTTTCCTCTTCACCTCCAGAGTTCTGTTTTCCTTCAATTCTGTTTCTAGTTTTTTTCTTTTTTTTCTTTTTTCTAGTTCCTCCCCTTTGTTCTTGTCTCATCCCCTTCCCTTCTTCTAAGACCTTTCTCCATCAGTCACTCCCTCTCCTGTTTATAACTAACATCCCTGCCTGCAGATATACTTCAGTCTCCGCAGCCTAGAAAGCTACTCCTCGTACCTAAGTTCCTCTAGGCTGCCCTCCTGTCCTTTTTCTAAGTTTTTATTCTTGCCAGCTACTCAAGACACTCAGCACTCTGCCTGGGACCCTGTCTTTGATGCTTGCTCCTCCCCAGCTTTTGTGACACCGTGCCAACGCAGTACCAATGACGGCAGTTCCCATTCATTAAACACCTGCTAGTATTACCTTGCTGAATTGATGCAGTGATCTACACATCAGCTATTATGCATACCTATTCTACAGGTAAAGCTGAGCACCTTTATTGCTAACCTCAAGCCAAACTGGACTTAGACTTCTCAATCATTTTATCTTTTGGTTAAAGAAGAAAAGTCGTAGGAAATTAACAAGTAATCAACATTTTAATTTGATGGCAGTCACTTTGCTGGTACTTGTTAATGCACAGATGTTTTTGTTACACCTCAAAATTGTATTTTTTGATTTAAGAATACTGCTGTCTAATAATAATAGTAGAGTAGACAAAATTTACAGTTAAAATGTCTAAACACACTTAGCTTTAAGTATCATTCAAGAGTCATGTTAAAGAACATGGATAGAAACAACAATAAAAGTTATAAAATGCTTTTCGTAACCCAAGTCTTCTTATTGTTAAGGTTCCTGGTAATCCATTCATGATTTCAAATGGAAATCTTCTCTGCCTTGGAGATGGCATATCAAGGCTCTCATCCAAGGAGAGGAGGGGACAATAGAAGAGGCTTATTCTTGTTTCCCTTTTTGCAGAAATTTAACTGTCTTTGCTGGAGACAGAATATTCAATGGATATATGAGTGAAAGAATGAATGAGTAAATAAATGAGCAAAGGAATAGAATGAAGATCAAAGTTCATATGTTGAAATTGTGTGTTAAATTGGGTAGGGCAGCTGCTGGTCCTTAATTTTATCTAGGTTGTTGCAAATTATCTTCTTTACTGGACTTTCATTTGCAGATTTAGAGTCAGAGGCTTTAACAAATATGAACTTGACTACCCATTTGTGTAGAGATTTAAACTGCTATCATCGTGAAATTATTACAGCAGTTTTAAACTCTTAGCAGAAAGCTTTTAACAGAACTCTGCTATCAGAGTCAAATTTAATAAATTGGATGGAACCTTCTTTTTCCTTCCCTCTTGTACATTGTCTAGTAGAGAGGTTTCTGCTGGTGACCAAATTTGTTACAGTGCGGCGCCATCTATTCTGCCTGCTACAGACGCGTCATGGCAACAAGTGGCTGGATGCACTTTTCAGAGACAACTTGTATCCACAAATTGGTTGTTCGGGGGAAAAAAATTGGACTTAGTTCTTCAGGAATACTTATTTTCACAAATTGATTCATTGTACAGAAATCAGATTTGAACCCCAGGTGTTCAGTTGTGCTCTCTGTACACCATCCATTGCTAGAGGTGGTTCAATTAAACAGGAGGGAAAGATAAATGGCAGTAAATATTCATGTGTCACATGGCAGCATTCATCTCTAAGTCAGGAATCTTGATAGAAAAAGCTCAAATTTTAAAAAATGTGAGATTACCTCCTCAGTCTTTTTTATTTCCAATTAAATTAATGTCTTATATAGACACTGTAGACTCACATAGTATTCAATACCATGTAGTTTGCTATCTCTCTCTTAGTTTCTAATTTTCACTGTAGTTCTTAGTCTTTGCTTTTTGAGTATGAGTTTACGGTAGAATAAATCAGATTAGCTTTAGTGGGAGATTTAGTTTTCTTTAATGACTTACTAAGCAAAATGTACCTTCTTCTTAAGTGAAAAAGCCAAAGTGGATTATTTTTTATTTGACTAACAAGGAAAGGCATTTCTAATTTTATTTAGTGACTGAAATAAATTACTTTAACATAAATTAAATGTGAAATATATGTATGATCCTCTTTTAATGAACAAAGCAGATTGAGAGCCAAGCAGATTTGTAGTTGATCTCTTTAACCAGTTGGTGGTGCTCAAAACTCTGATAAGAAACTAATTGGAAGGCAAAGAGGTTAACCTGGAGGCTTTCTTAATAAATGTTACTTTATTAATTTTTGAAAAATCAGTGCCAAAAATGTGTGCCCAAATTACTGCATCTTCTAAGCTTAGGAACCAAACCAAGTGTCTCTGATGGACAGCAGAATACATTTCTAATAAACTTCTGTAAAGATGTCATTGGCTCCCATAGGGTTCACATATCGGAAATTGCATGTTTGTATAACGCTTGGCTCCATCCTGGAAACAGCCGTTAACCTGCTGACTGGGGAGTGGAAGTGCGGGCCATAACGTGGGCTAGCACGGTAGATTTAAGAAATATTGTTTTATATTATAACTACTTTTTTTTTTCTTTTTTTTACTATTAATGGGCTTTTTAGGGGCTAGGTGTGTTTGTGTAACTTTGTTTTTTAGTGCCCAAGAAGTCCAGTAGAGTAACAGTCTGTTGCTTGAATGTGTCCTGAGATGCAGTCAGAAGAGCACAGAGGCCTTGGAGTCAGGAGCTCAAAGGTCTGAATCTATCGGTCACATCTAACCAAAGTTGTTACTTGTGCTATTCTTGCTTGCGGGATCTTAATTCCCAACCAGGGATTGAGCCCGGGTTCCAGAGGTGAAAGCACCGAGTCCTAACCACTGGACCACCAGGGACTTCCCCTACTTGTGCTATTCTTAAAAATATATACCTTACACAATTATACTTTTAAATTCTGTACTGGCTAAAGCACCTAATTAATAGTGTTTTAGAGTTTTATCATCACACTGAAGCTTTCTTCTAATTTGTTTCAATCTTCCAAACATAGAATATGCTGTGGAAAACTTAATGAAACTATCAATCTTAAAAAGTAAAAAAAAAAAAAAAAAAAAAAAGCAAAAAACCCAACAAAACGAACAAACAAACAAAAAAACCCATTTTAAACAAATAATCCTAGAACTGATTTTTTTTTTAAATTTATTTATTTTATTTATTTATTTTTGGCTGCATTGGGTCTTTGCTGCTGCGCGCGGGCTTTCTCTAGTTGCGGCGAGTGGGGGCTACTCTTTATTGCAGTGCACGGGCTTCTCATTTCAGTGGCTTCTCTTGTTGCGGAGCACAGGCTCTAGGCGCGTGGACTTCAGTAGTTGTGGCACACGGGCTCAGTAGTTGTGGCACACGGGCTCAGTTGCTCCGTGGCATGTGGGATCTTCCCAGACCAGGGCTTGAACCCGTGTGCCCTGCATTGGCAGGTGGATTCTTAACCACTGCGCCACCAGGGAAGCCCCCTAGAACTGATTTTTATAACATAAAGAATATTTAAATTTAAATAATCTTCCTGTTACCTAGATAAGGGCTGCCTATCAATTCAGGAAGGCAGGTTTTGAATATCCCTACATTTTTCATAACTATCCCATATCAATTCTCTATAGCTCAGTTTTCCCACCTTGTAAAGCGAGGATCATAACGTCTTTTCCCCAGAGGTGGTGTAAGCTTTAGACGAGGTTCCGGGTGCTTGTTGGGTGTTGTTCTCCCTCCCGTGAGACAGGGACTGTGCCTCCGTTACTTCCGAGCCCCCATGGTATCCTGGACTCAGCCAGGGCCTTAGCACAGGAGGTCCTCTCTGTGTCTGATGACGCCTGGTGCTCCACTAATGAAGAGCTGTTTCTAGTTTGTAAAGTTTCACAAGGGTTTTGTAGACTCACAGATTCACAAAACAGACACTCATCTAGTTATACCTAGTTTTCAGATATTTGCCTGTCTATCCCGGGGATATTTATGTGTTGGTCTGAATCTGCCTAAACATGTAAGACTGGGGAAGGGGATATAAGATTTCTGACAGGTGTAGCAAAGGTGTTACTAAGAGTTTGTTCATCCATCCATTTATTTGTTCCACAAAATTTACTGAGCATGACTCTTCCAGAGATGAGGTCCAGGAAAGCTTCACCATGTCTCTGAGAGCTGCAGACTTCAAGGAGCAGGACGCAGGACTTCCCTGGTGGTCCGGTGGTTAAGAATCCACCTGCCAATGCAGGAGACACGGGTTCGAGCCCTGGTCCGGGAAGATCCCACATGCCGTGGAGCAACTAAGCCCGTGCGCCACAACTACTGAGCCTGCACTCTAGAGCCTGCGAGCCACAACTACTGAGCCCGCACACCACAACTGCTGAAGCCTGCACGCCTAGAGCCCGTGCTCCGCAACAAGAGAAGCCACCGTAATGAGAAGCCCGCACACCACAACGAAGAGTAGCCCCCGCTCGCCGCAACTAGAGAAAGCCCGCGAGCAGCAACGAAGACCCAACACAGCCTAAACTAAATAAATAAATAATAAAAAATAAATTAATTATAAGAAGCGGGACACTTCCCGTTTGGTAGGAATTGATAGGCAGCCCTTATCTAGGTAGCAGGAAGATTATTTAGATTTAAATATTGTTTATATTCTATCATAAAAATCAGTTCTAGGATCATCTGTAACAATTTTTTTTTTTTGGCATTTAAAACTCTGATGGTTTCATTAAGTTTTCCAGAGCATATACTGTGTTTGAAAAATTGAAACAAATCAGAAGAAAGCTTCAATGCAATGGTAATCATAAAACACTATGACTTAGGCCCTTTAGCCAGTATAGAATTTAAAAGTATAACTGTGTAAGGTATATATATATATATTTTTAGGAATAGCACAACTAATATCTTTGGTTAGATCTGATTGATTCAAACCTTTGAGTTTTCAAGATACAGAATCATGGAAGCAGATGGCGGCAGAGACTTTAAAAATCACATCCACCGTCTCTCGTAACATAGCTAAGAAAATGGAAGCTACCTGAACTTCATGGCTTACCCAAGGTTACACAGACCAGGGTCAAGACTTGGGCCTCCTGACTCCCAATTCAATGCCAAAGCGTTAATCTTCCATCCTGACTTCTACAAGATGAGCCATTTTGGGTGTGAATAAAAACAAGTATATGCTTGTTCAGCCTCAGTAAACTTTCATACGAAACATGGTGTATCATTTCTGCCCAGTTTATCAGAATGAAACCTTGCAGTTTCATTCAGGAGGCAGTTAACTAAGGTGCCCCTACATAACGTTTCAGAGCAGAGCAGCGGGAGGGAGCCCACGCCAGGTACGCAACATGCAGTTCTCAGCCAGAGCAGATGAGTGCCAGGACCATACCTGACAGAGGCAGGCAGGGTTTCCATTCGCCGTCTGCCTTGCCTGCGTCTGGTTTCCTGCGAGACGAATGGCATTCTATGCCTCAGGTGTATTAGTAATTTCTGAGTTTGTTCCCCACTCAAGATGACCTCATTGTTCTGTGCTGCTTTTCCATAATTATACAGTAACAGGAAAATAAACTGGTTCTGCATACAGCCCACAGCAGAAATCTTGTGCTCTTTATGTAAGTTTGATTTATAGACGTGTACCGCAGAGCGGAGTGACTATGAAACATTCATCTTCCCATTGCTAGTTGCCATGGAAATCGAGTACACAGAGCAGTGTCATTCCAGTCCTGGTGATGCCTGCAGTAGTTTATTCCTTTGTTGTTCTCGTTTCTTAAGCAACTGCCCAGTATTCTTTCATCATGACAATTAATCATGCACACACGTTTTTGTCTTTCATCTCAAATAGAAAGTACTAAAAATGTATGATAAAATTTGGGAGAATTTAAATATTCTGTGGGTTTAAATATGCATTTGTGATTTTTCCCCCTCAGTCCCATTGGAAAAATAGGTCATATTTTTAAAAAAGCACATATTAATGTACAGAGATCTCAATAAAGACAGCAATACAGAAATTTGAGGAGAAAGCATTACTACGCTAAGGAAATCTTAAGGAACTTCAGATTCGCAGGTCTCCCAGTGTTTGGCGCTAAGTCTGCATTTTGGGTAATGCCAACCCCAAAAAAGCCACTGAGCTAGATGTTATCAACTCTTCTTTTGGTTTGTTTTGTTAGCTTCTTGTAGGGGTTTGAGCAACCTACATACTTATTGGAGAGTGGTAGATATTAGAGTAGGGACCCTTTTTTCTTTAAAGGCTAATAAAGTTCAAGAATTTTTTTTACAGATTAAGTAAAGGGAATTCTAGTTAGTCTTCCTCATTTTTTTTTTTTTAAAGAAACCATTTTACCCAGTTTAACCTAGCAGAGTTCTTAGTACACAGCATGCCCACCATTAATAAGTGCTTGTTGATTATCCACCTTCTTTTATTGGGTTTTATTTTTTATTGATTAAGAGAGCTTGTCCGGGAATAACTCTGCGTGGATCTAAATCCCTGCTCCCTTGCTTGTTGGCTGTGAGACCTCTGAAAAGTATCAATATCTTAACTTGCCTTGGTTTCCTTATCTGTAGAGTGAACAGCTGTAAAATTAAGAAAATCAGGGCTGATTGGGGGCTTCACAGGGATAATCCATGCCAAGGGTCTAGTTCTGTTGCCTGCCATGGGATAAATGCTTAGGCGGGGGGGGGGGGGGGGCTGTTCTGGTGGTGGTGGTGGTTATCCCTGCGAGGATTACAGTACTGCTCGTAGGACTCGGGCTATTCCAGGGAGGATGCCACACCCAGCCCGGGGCTCTGTCCCCAGCATCCAAGTTCACAGATAATTGCCAATGCTTCCTTGGACTTGGGCCGCAGGGACTGGGTCCATCTCAGCACTTTGGATACTAGCATGGTAGCCTAGAGGCATTTACAGTGGTCTTTTGATCTGCAAATGGAGAGGAGAAGGCCG
This sequence comes from Balaenoptera acutorostrata, assembly GCF_949987535.1. Taxonomy (NCBI): domain Eukaryota; kingdom Metazoa; phylum Chordata; class Mammalia; order Artiodactyla; family Balaenopteridae; genus Balaenoptera; species Balaenoptera acutorostrata. The sequence continues at coordinate 105,427 of NW_026645705.1, read as the reverse complement.
CTGCCTGTGGGCTTGTTTCTCATAACTGGCTGTGTGTGGGGTACGTGGGAGGGCATGGAGAGAGTGTGAGCTGCCTGTTCATGGCTTGCTGGGGGAAGGTTCCAGCGTTTGTCTACCGAGCCTGCCTCTCCGCCCCACACTCCCCGTGTCATTCAGCAATGGCTGCAGCCTCCCTCCCGCCTTCCTGGAACTGAAGTTTTCCAAACTGGTAGCAGAAGCATTCTTTGTTGAAATTCACTCTCCTTGGCAGTCCTCCAGGGCACACGGCAATGCCTATTTATATGATTCAGCTTTTGTTTGGTTAGCCTTGTATTTTGTCCGTTTTGCTTTGTGCAGTTCTTTCTCCCCACCCCTCAAATTTTTCATCTTTAAATCCCTTGGACTTCATTTCTATTTATTTTACTAGCTGGCTTCATAATGTTGCTAAAAGTTGTTTGCGTTAAGCTATCACAAAATGAATAGCCTTAGATTAATTTGTCTTTCCCCCGCCCCCCCCCAGCCTGATCCATAGCATGTGAACTAGGTGCACTTTTCTTAATGATTAAAACAAAATGGTCTTTATGGTTTCCCCTTTGCCACATTCAAATATTATACCACAGCGTTCCCGGTTCTCTTTATTTACCTCTTTGTTTTTCCCTGGCTGCTTATTAGCAGGCTCATGCCAGTTCCAAAGAGATAGCAGTTTAACTTTTCTGAATATTGTGTTTTCCCCTTCACTGTCATTCTTCCTGCTTCTCCCCACATGATAAAAACTCTGGAGTCAGACTCTCATGTCTTCTATGAGAAGCTCTCAACACCCAAGGTGACCTGGGCACTCAAGGGACCCCTGTATTTCTGTGACTGCATTGGACACACTGTGTATAGCTCTCAAATCAGTGACTGCAATTTAGACCCTCCCTACATATTTGATAACGTTTCCAAATCCTCCCTGGGCCCCTGCTTGGCTTCATGGTTCTCACCTCACACTTAGTGAGCACCGTGCACTCTTGTCTTCTCTTTGCACCCTGATCTCTAGAGGAGGTGCTTCTGTCCTGTGCTCTTTCTTTGTTTTGGAAACAAATATTTGTTGGCATCTACTGCATTGCAGGCACTGGGAATATATAAAAGTAAACAAGACAGGCACCGCCCTGCCTTCTAGGAGCTTATTGTCTAGTTGGGGAGATAGGTGGTCAGAATCCAAGGTGGTTAATCCTGAAAGATGACTACAGAGCACTGTGGGAATATGCAGGAAGGCTGCTGACTGCAGGCTGGGGAAGAGGCACGGAGGCTGACTTCAGAGGGAGTGGTGGCTGATGGGAGACCTGGAGGGTGGAAATAGCCAGGCAGAGGGAGAGAGAACGTGTTCTAGGCAGAGTGTATCTGCAGAGGGCAGCAGGGGAGCCTGGCCCTTTGAATAACTAAGGGTTGTTAACTGTAGCTAGTCTGCTGTTGAATATGCTCATTTTTGTTTGCCTGGGTGGGTGGGGCCAGAAGGGTAAATGCAGAGTGATGAGACTGGAAAGGTACGCAGGGCCTGGGTCATGAATGGCCTTGTAAGTCGCTGAGAAGTTTGAACTTGATCCTAAGGACAACAGGAAGCCATTGAAATGTTTTAAGTAGGGAAGCAACAGGATCGGATTTGTGGTTTACCTGGTGTCTCCTATCACAGTGTGAGGAATAACCTCTATCTGGGTTGATCCCAGCGACCCCCCCGGCGCAAACTCACCTTCTTAACCCCACAATGTGAGTCCAGCTCAGCACATCCAGCTTCTTACATTTTCCTGATTAACACAAAGGCTTGTCCCAAACTCTCCTTCCCTTTTTCTAGCTTCCTGTCTTGACGATCAGGACTCCACCTTCTCCCAGCTCCTGGCTGATCCTTGCTCTGAAATGACTGTGTCATCTGGAATGTCTGCTGGAGTCCCCATACTACCATTGCCCAGAGAGTCCATTGCTTTGCCTACCAGTGTGGATTCCCCCAGGATTTGGGGATCTAGCCTGAGTTCATTGGGTTCCTTTGACCCCTGAAATTCATTGCAGCTCGTACGATTGGCACTTCCTGCCCGGCCCTTAGCAGACCAGACCTGACCTACCCCTGAAGAATTCTTCTAGCCCTTTTTCCCACCAGCAGTTGAATATTCCAGATATTCCACACTGATCCCCTTCCCACCCCCATATAGGACAATAAATGTGGGGAGATGGATTGAAATAAGATGAGTTGAACTAGCCAGTAAACTTTGGGAAAGTTATTTAATGTCTCTGTGCCTCAGTTTCCTTACCTGTAAATAACAGATATTAAGAGAACCAACACCATAGAGTTGTTTGAAGGATCAAATGAGTGGATGCATGAAAAACACTCTGCTTGTCCCATAGTAGGCACTCACTGTTTATTATTGATTTTATGAAAGTGTCTAGACTGTCAGAGAGAAAGAAGCAGGAGAACATAAAAGGATTTTGACTTCAGGGATAATTTACCCCAGGCAAATGAGATTAATCTTGAAAGGGCCACGCCTCTTCACAATGGGTAATCGACAGATGACAGTAATAATACTACACCCTTCCCAGTCCGGGTAGTGACCAACCTGGCTTCCTTTCAAACCTGAGGTTTTATTGTCCGTTGATTTTGTTCCAGAAATTCTCTGAATTTTCATGAAATTAAATTAGCTTTGCATTTCATAAATTATGCTTTATTCCAAAAGACAGTCACGATGTTTGCCTCAGCTTTGCATCAGTAGTTTGGGCCTCCTAGGACCTGCCTTTCCTCCTTAATAATAGCGATAATAACAGCTACCAGTTGATAAGGCAGGAGAAGACAACTCTCCCTATATACTGGTTTATTCCACAAATACTTGCTGAATGCCATGTGCCAGACACTGAGACGGGTACTTTCAGGGCTACAGGAACAAATCAGACAGGGACAGTCTTTCACAGAGTGACTGTAAGTAGAAAATGGTACCTACTGTAGAAGAACAAAGAGGCGAGAGGATTTAATTCCAGCCAGGGTAATCGAGGAACTTAGCAACTGAGTTAGGATTTGAAGAATCCCTGGAAGGAAAGCATCCAGGAGAGAGAAGAGCATGGACAAAGAGTGGGTGGAAGAGAGTAGGAGATGGAACAGGAAAGGTAAGTAGACCTGAGGGTGTGATGACACACAGAGTGCTTACTGGACACCAAGCCCCATTCTAAATGCTTTGCTTGTCTTAACTGTGACCCTCACAGCAACCCCGCGAGGTGGCTACTCTTATTACCCCTATTTTACAGATGAGGAAACGGAGACACAGAGCGGCCAAGTAACTTGGCTAAGATCACAGTAACTGATAGAATTTGGTTTTGACTCAGACGTTCTGACTCCAGATTGGAAACACAAATAGGCATACACATCATGCGAGGGAGAATCTTCGCCTTTCTTTCCCTTTTACATCTCTCCCCATGTGCTTTTGAATCTCTTTATCAGTCAGATCTACTACAATTTATAATTTTGAAGGAATTTTAGTTAAGGGCCTTTTCCAGTTCAATTTCAGTAGAGTAAAGATCTGGACAGCATATAAATTTTTGCAGTCAAAAATAGAGCTATATAATCTATGGCTATAAGCCTTTTCATGGACCTAAGGCTGTGGATATATGAAAACACTTAAGCTAAATTGTACACCCTTTTTATAAAATTCCCTGATTTCTGACAATTTGGTCATAAAATCTTTTGATAAAAATATCAAAAACCTCATGGGATTTCCCTGGAGGCGCAGTGGTTAAGAATCCGCCTGCCAGTGCAGGGGACACGGGTTCGAGCCCTGGGCCGGGAAGATCCCACATGCTGCGGAGCAACTAAGCCCATGCGCCACAACTACTGAGCCTGTGCTCTAGAGCCCGTGAGTCACAACTACTGAGCCTGCGTGCCACAACTACTGAAGCCCGTGCGCCTAGAGCCCATGCTCCGCAACAAGACAAGCCACCGCAATGAGAAGCCTGCGCACCGCAGTGAAGAGTAGCCCCTGCTCGCCGCAACTAGAGAAAGCCTGCACACAGCAACAAAGACCCAACGAAGCCAAAAATAAACAAATAACTAAATTTATTTTTTAAAAAAATCAAAAACCTCATACTGCAATACTATAAAATGTGGGTGCATTAATGGCAACAACAACAAAAAAATCTGTATTTTAGGCTGTCATGACCTGTTTAAACATCATAATGAGAAACATTTATGGCTTAAATAATTGAAGTCCCTGTTTCTCAGGATCCGTATACTCATCTCACCCTTTTGTTAGATCTTCAAACTAATCACAAAACTGACTGGCTTGAGCTTCTCCGTAACTCTTCTTCTCCATCGTGGGGTGGTGGGATGTGCCCAGGGCTGTTGGTTAGTTGTTCAGGCTCGGATCTCATGTTATGGGGAGTTGACTTAGGCAAGTCTGTTAACCTCCCTGGACCTCAGTTTCTTCTCCTAAAGGACTTCTAGCTTTAAATACCTTGATTCTCTGTTTCCATACCTTCTGTTTACTTACTCTTTAAAGAAAATTATGATTAATAGCACAGTGAACTAATCGCCAGAAATGAAGCAAAGGGCAAGCAAATAATTTGCTCATCAGTTTCACTGATCATCATCAATTTCATCATGAGTTTCATCAATCACCATCATCAGTTTCACTCAGCATTATTTAACAAATATTTATTAAGCACCTACCATGTACATGATAAATATTTGTGTTTCACTGCCCAGCATTACTGATAATTACAATGTTAAATTCTCAGATTTACTTGGAATTTACCTTCTCTCAGTTTCCCCATTGCTAATATACCCTTCATGGCTACATTATTACTCTAGAATCTTATTCTCTTTAATCTTATTTTCTTACACCCCGAACAAACAAAGCAAAACAGAAAACTTTCATCTCAAAGGGATCCTTAATATATTGCAAATTATTATTAAATCATGTACAGCATTTTTCTTTCCATGTTTTCAATGTAAAGAAGCCCCATAAACCTACTGCTTCATAGGGAAAACCATAGCCGTCAAATGTTCACATCTAATCCAGCTGGATCAGCTGACATACTAGGTCTAATGGTTTGCAGTGATGGATTTGTCATAGACCTGGAGCCTCCTGCAGGTTGTAAATTGCTCAGACTCTAATGCTGTGGAAAATTTACAAGGACTGCAATTAGAATAGAGTGTTTTGACTTATCTCAGTTGTATTGGGAAAAAACACAAAAAAGAAAAAACCCTGATAAGAGGTGTATCAGATAGTCATAAGTTCATGTGACAAAAAAGAGTTATTGGGCAATTTGTCAAATAAGATGGATAATAATGATGGCCAAAATATCTGTCATTTTTCGAGTGCTTTAGTGAGTGCTGGGCATTGCCATTATTTCATTCAATCCTCACAGTCACCTATTATTATTCCTATTTTACAGATGAGAAAACTGAGCTTAGAGAGGTTAAATAATGTTCCCAAAGTCACACAGTTAACGCATAGCTGAAAATGTTTCAAGTTGCTTGTTGTCACCTTCAGTTCATCTCATATTTAAATCAAAAGTCATTCTCCTTGTCCTCAGGTCAGCTCTTTCTTTCTATTTCTGTCAGTGATACCACGATTTTCTCAGATTCATTCTCACAGCCATTGATTTTTCCTTTTCTGTCCTTGCTCTAAATCCATTCAGTCACCAAGTCCCTTTGCTTGTTCAGTGTCTTTGTGCTGTCAGCCCTCTTCCCATTACCCTAGTCCAGGGGTCTAGGCCTTATATCTAAGTGTAGAGGCTAAAGGCCAGAATTTCTTTTTTTTATTGAAGTATAGTTGATTTACAATATTATGTAAGTTTCAGGTGTACAGGATAGTGATTCAGTATTTTTGCAGATCATACTCCATTATAAATTATTACAAGATAATTGCTGTAATTCCCTGTGCTATGCAACATATCCTTATTGCTTTCCTATTTTATACATAGTAGTTTGTATCTATTAATCCCATACCCCAACGTACACCTCTCCTTTTCCCCCTCCCCTATGGTAACTACAAATTTATTTTCTATATCTGTAAGCCTGTTTCTGTTTTGCATATATATTCATTTGTATTATTTTTTATATTCCACATATAAGTGATATCCTACAGGATTTGTCTTTCTCTTTCTGACTTATTTCACTAAGCATAATATTCTCTAGGTCCATCCATGTTGCTGCAAATGGCTGAATTTCATTCTTTTTTTTTTTTTTTTGTGACCGAGTGATATTCCATTGTATATATATACCACATCTTCTTTATCCATTCATCTGTTGATGGACACTTAGGTTGCTTCCATGTCTTGACTGTTGTAAATAGTGCTGCTATGAACATCAGGTTATGTATATCTCTTTGAATTAGTTTTTTCATGTTTTCCAGGTATATACCCAGGAGTGGAATTGTTGGATCTTATGGTAATTCTATTTTTAGCTTTTTGAGGCACCTCCATACTGTTTTCCGTAGGGGCTACATAATTTACATTCCCACCAGCAGTGCACTAGGGTTCTCTTTTCTCCACATCCTCACCAGCATTTGTAAGAACAAACTCTAAACTCAGTATTCACATAGGCTGGCTACCCTCTGGCTCCTACTTTGTTCTGTTCTCACTTCCTTCGCGATGATCTAGTTCCCTAAACACATGTTGCTGTTTTTCCGTGTGGCCTCCGTTGTGCATGATAGCTCCTTTCTGGGATGTCCCCTCCCCTGCTCCCTGCTCTGTGAGCCCTGCTCCTCCCTCAGGTTGAGGTCGGGTTCCTCCTCTATCATGTGTTCTGATCAGTCCATTCCTCAGTGAGTATCCACCTCTTCCCAGTGCTTGTTATGGTAGCTTCCCAACCTCTCATTTTGCTCTAAGTGTGTGCTACCTGCCTTATATTGCTCTTCCTGTGTGTGATCTGTCTCTCACAGGTGCTCAGGGGCAGAGATTAGACCCCTCACGATCATCAGAACATTGCTGTACACCCCAAGGTGCAAGTTTCCATGTCCCTTGTGCATGCATGAGGATAGCAATTTTTATGGTCCCTATAGCACATCTCTCACATCGAACTCAGTGAGTTAACAGATCTCTCATTAATCCACCAAAGCCGTATTACTCAGAGGCCCGGTTCACTGGAAAATGGCCACGTGCATTCACAGATTGCGGTGGTCGGTTGTTTGCAAAAATGACCACAACCAGCCCTCTCCCCGCCCGCTGTTGGTGCTGGCCTTTGCAAAGGGTCTTGACTCTCCTGCCATCAGGAGGCATTTATTTCTCTCTCTCCGAATTTGAGCTGACCTTGTGACTTACTTTGACCCAAGGACAGAGGAAAAAGTAGCAAATCATCAAACTTGAGGGTGATCTTGGGAGCCCCCACCCCCAAAAGGACTCCATCGGAAGCCATACCTTTTGCCCCATTAGCCCCTGAGTTTTTGTCCTACTGTGTGCAAATAGGAGATATAGTTTGAAATGCTTCTTTAACCACAGTCTTACTGCATTTTAAAGTTCTGCACTTCAGTAGAAAGGGGTCTTAAAAGTAGATAATAAATTGTGATTATTTACATGCTCTAATACCGTACTTCTGTTTTGTCTCTCCTAATTTCCTGAACATAATCTTGGAGTCTCCCCTCCCCTTCTCTCCTACCCATTATATGGAAATAAGCTCTGTATTTGCCAAATAGCAAACCAGCTTTTCTTTGACAGTGTATATTTCACTTCTGTGCTGCTGCTGTGTCCCAGTAACATTTTCTTTCATGGAAAATGCCCATTGCTTCCAGGAGCGTATGATTTTTTTTCAAATGCCTGATGTTTTAAAAGTGAAACTTCATTTCAGATAGAATGATCTTTGGTTTTATAAAATGGAATCTTTTTTATGGTTCTGTGGCTGTTCATCATTTTAAAACCTATTAGTTGTAACAGGTCAGCTTGAAAAATGAGGAGTTCTAAATTTCACTTGGAATACCTCAAGATAGATTCCGAAACGGTGCCAGTAAAATTATGTTTGAATGATTCTTGAATTTTTTTTTTAAGGGATGACTTTCTCCTTTAAATGTGTATTCAGTAAAACACAGTTATTCAGATTCTAGTAGACCTGTAAGAGAGCCAGATTCATGCATAACACAGATGCATTCATTGTTCGTGGGCTTTTACTCTCCTAATGATTGACCTAATGTGTTGTATCTCCTTTTTCTGGCTGAGAGAAGGAATGACATTTTATAAGCATTTTATACAGTAATATGTTCATATTGTGTTTCACCTCTTACTGTTTCTCAGACTACAAGAATACCTGCGACATATTGAGATAGCTCATATCATTGCTAGAAAAGTACAATGCAATTTGGATAGAAAATGTAATAGCTGTAGTAACAGAATATAATTAAATTAGTGCTTACTGTAAAAATAGTGGAAGGATTTATTTTTGGTTTTTAATGGATCGGATCAGTGTGATTAAAAATATGTAAAATAATAGCATTCACTTTGCAGTGGGATCGGCTCTCTAATATTCATCCTATTCCATTTTTTCTACCCTCCCCCATTTTTAAGTAAACCCAATATTCAGGATTTTGAATTTGGTAAAATAGGGAATGCATTTGTTACATTCTTTGAAAAAGCCTTGAAATTGAGGGATTTTAAATTGAGCAGGCATATTTTTGTTAATTCATTAAATGGTTACTGAGGACCTACTGTGTGCCTGGTCCCTTTCTGGGTCCCAGGGCCAGAGCCATGAACAAAGCAAACAAGGTCCCTGCTCTCAAGGAGTTCACAGTTAGTAGTAAGAAGGCAGGCAATAACCGCGTAAGCAAACAAGTTAACTTCAGGTAGGGATAGTGTGCTATAGGGAAAGTAAAACAGAAGAAATGAAAGAATGACTGACAAGGGGGTGGTTTTGATGGAGAGGTAAGGGAAGGCGTTTTGGGAGGGTCACCTTGGAATAAGACCTAGATGGTGAAAAGCTGATTGCCGTTTGGGAGAAGAGCTGCCCAGAAAGAGGGAAAGCAGTTAAAAAGGCTCTGATGTGGGGATAAGCCTGGCAGGATTGAGAAACTGAAAGAAAACCAGAGTGGCTGGATTGCAGTGAGCAAGAGGCAAGATCTGCAGTGAAATTTGAAAGGTGGAGGGGGGCAAGATGATGGATTATTCAGGGATGCTGCCCCATATGATACGGTATTATTTTATTCTCTGTGCTGTGTTGTATCATGCCATATCTCAGCATATTGTATAAATACATATTTATGTTTCTATACCTTGTAAGCAGGGAGATGAAGGGTTAAAGAAAGATGTTTGAGTCCTCAAGATGTGTAGGTTTTCTGAGCATTCCCAGTATACAAAGTCATGCTTGTGGGCTGTAGTATCCTTTCCTGGATCCTCACCATCTTCCCATGTTTCTTTCTAATTATCAGTTAAATTCTGTTCAATAGATATTTTCTGAATCCATGCTGGGCACAAGAAACTGATGAGTCTACTGGGCAGTTATAGACTGATGCAGCAGAAAATGTGATAGGCTTTCATTGGAAAGCAACTTTCCTGCATTGTATCTGTTATTTCAGTCGGTGGTCAGCTACCTTTTCTAACATCTTATTTATCCCTAGGTTGCAAATCATAACGTGCATTAAGGACCGAATATCTAGTCTAAATGTCAGTGATTTGTAATGTTAACATAGTCTTCATTTGTTCCTCTTCATTGGAGACACAAGACAAGAAAAAATGATTTTGAGGCCTGCGTGTGCATCAGGCTAAAAAGAATTTATCATTTAAATACCTTTCTTCTGGAGGAAATAAGTTGTTAAAAATTAACAATTTAATAAAATATATATGAAAGTTTAAAATATATATATTCTTTTAAATGAAGCAACACAGATTTGCAGACTCTGTTCTATTATTATGGCGATGATTCAGAGTGTCTGATTTAGCCTAGGGAATCAGGAAATAATACAGATTATCTCCTTTCTGTGCATCTTCAGACCATATGTAGTCATAATATACTGACTGAAAATTTCCACTGAATTAAACTTTCTAGTGATTTATAAGACATTGAGATGCATTACTAACAGCAGTTATTGAATCTTCCTTTAGAGATAATTAATAAAAAGATTTTTTTAAAGGCAATAGTTTAGGTTTCATTCTAGCAAAAGTAAGTTCTAGAAGCCTTTCAATGGTTTGCTGCTAGTAATTCCACTCCTTGGATTCTTGTTTTGCTTTATCCTTTCTAACTCTCGCTGATTCTGTGGTTTAATAGATTTTCCTCCTGTTTAGAATAACACTGTAGAAGCCAGCACTACATTTAGTATCCATCTCCTGCCATGGACAATCCCTCTTCCCACTGGCTTGGTTCCAGGGGGTCTGGAAAAGAGCTGGCCAGGCTTGACTAACAGGGCAGGCCACTTCAGGCAGTTCTCGTAGCTTCTCCTGCTCTGCTGCTTATTCTCTTGTAGCTGTACATGTGGTATGTAAGTGTGTGCGTGCGTGTGTGTGTGTGTGTGTGTGTGTGTGTGTGTATTTGAAATAGTTGAGGCTGAAAAAAATATGTATGTTCCTCCCAGATTGAGAAACAAAACATTCCATTCCAAACATGATTGAGAAGTCCACTGGGTCACCCTGCCTGGTTGCATTTCCCTTCCTCTGCCCCAGAGATAACCACTATCCTGAATTTTTAAAATCATTCATGTATGTCTTTATATTTTATGATATGGATTTATGTATTTTAAATAATACATAGTATTGTTTTATCTTTCAAGCTTACATAAATGCACATTGCCTTTTCTCTTATTATATTTTAAAGACTTAGCCCCCTTGATACTGGCATCTTTCAATTATTTTCCCTGCTGTATAGTATTCTGTTGAAGCCTGAGGAGGTACAATAACTAGCACCCTCTCTTGCCATCTAGAATAAACTGAGAAATAGATGCAAGCGTTAGAGAGTGGTAGATAAAAATATCAGCTTTATTTGTGAGATAGCTCTGTTGGAGGGACAGGCTTGCTAGTATGCAGCCAGGATTAAATAGAAGGTTTACCCTTCTAATCACAGGCTGTGCAGTTAGCCTGGGACTCCCCACCGGAGCTCTGTCCGCATAGCACTGGGGAGCAGAGCACTGTGTATGCCCCACACAGTCAGGTGCCTCTTACAGAGAAAAGAAGAAGGGGACACCAATTGTTTCTCTAGGAGGAATGAGTGAGGAGGTGGAGAGAGGCTGGGAATGTTACTCCAAAAGAGGTCCCTCTGCATGGAAATAGGCAGGGAGAAGCAAGTTTTCCCCGGAACATTTTTTTCTATTATATAAGTGTCCCATAATTTATATATCCATTCTCCTGTTGATAGACTCATTTGTTATTATCACAGATGTGCTACAGTGTCTCCTTGTCCACATGTGGGAGCTATCCTGTAGAACACATGTACCTAGGAGTGGAATGGCAGGGTCAGAGCCATGCTAATCTGTAACCCGACTTGCTCCCTAAGTGGTCTTTCACGTTCTCTCTTATCAGTGCATCAGAATTCCTTTCTATCCATATCCTCATCAACACTTGTTATCAAACTCTGTAGTTTTTCCCAAGCTGATGAGTGTGAAATAGCACTTTATTATCATTTTAATCTCCCTGATTACTAGTAAAGTTCAGCATCATGTCTGCTAGCCATTTGGGTTTCCTGTTCTGTCAATTGCCTATTTATATTATTGGCCCATGTATTAATATTGAGTTGTCTCTTTTATGTTAATCTATAGGGGTTCTTTGTATATTCTCAGTACTAATCCTTTTTCATTTATGAGTCATAAAAAATCTTTACCTGTTTGTGGCTTGTATTTTCATTTTTTTATTAGGGTATCTTTAGACATTTATCTGGGATATCAAAGGACTTTCTCTTTTAATAGACTTTGACATGTCCAAAGTCTAAAATTATATAGAGAATGTGGGTCGTATCACTTGAGCATACTAATAGGGTCTTGTGTTTTCTGCCTGTTGAAGTATTTACATTGTCTTTGAACAACTGCTGATCTTTGCTATTTTATATTAGGCTGTTTGAACACTGTTTCTGCAAGATTTATGTTACTCTTCAGATTCTTTGACATTATAGAATTTAATGCTTCATGTTTAAATCTTAATACTTAAATTATGATTTTTTTTCCCCTCAGTGTAGTTAATAGGCTGTACCATAAAACACCTCTGATCTACCAAAAAGCAAATTCATCCACCACTTGGAAACTCTATGTGTGGAAAACAACTTTTTCTTTTAACTAATCCTATAGTAATGCTCTATTAATGCTTCATTCTCTCCTCAGAGCTTGTGGACATTGTTATTATCCAAAGGCACTTGAGTCTGGATTAAATATCATGCTACTTATATAAGGAAATTACATCACGATTTTGCTAATTCTTGATAAGAATAGTTTCTTATAGGGTTATAGACACCAATAAAAAGATTCTTAAAGAGCACTTGGTACAGTCTCTTATTTTACACATGTGAGTTTAAATAATCCACCCAAGGTTGCACACCGAGATGGGCGTAAAATCAAGGTTAAGAACAAGGTCTCTCAGCCACAGCGTAGTGTGCTCTCCATTGCAGTGGTGTCTTAGTCCATTTGGGCTGCTGTAATAGAAAACCATAGACTGGGTGGCTTAAACAACGGAAGTTTATTTCTCATAGTTCAGGAGGCTGGGCAGTCCAAGATCTAGGTGCTGGCAGATTCATGTCTGGTGAGGGCCTGCTTCCTAGTTCACAGACAGCCGTCTTCTCATTGTGTCCTGACATGGTGGAAGAGGCAAGGGAGCTCTCTGGGGTCCCATTTATAAGGACACTAATCCCAATCATGAGGGCTCCACCCTCATGACCTAATCACCTCCCGAAGTCCCCACCTCCTAATACCATCACCTTGCAGGTTAGGTTTCAACATAAGAATTTTGGGAGAATACAAACATTCAGTCTGTAGTATATATGTTATAGAATCATGGCTTTACTGTCTATTTTTATATAAAGTTGGTGTGTATTTTTACAGCTAGATTTCCTTGACTGATAGGTTTCAGTGCATTTGGCTTTTTTGTTGCTGGCATCTTTTTAGTTACTTAGCGTCAAAAGGACTGTTTATCATACTTCCTTAAATTAGTTTTATGGAAGTAATGTACACTGTTTTCCTTCCTTATTTAACTAGTGTTTACATGCTAGTCTTTCCAGCAGGTTGTATAAATAAGCTAAGTGCTATGGTAAATTATTCCAAAGTGGCATATTTACTTAGTGCCAAAATATTATAATACCAAATGATATTTCCAAATCATTTGTATTAATTTACACTCCAATCATCAGTATGTGAGAGAGTCTGTTGACCTGTATCTTCTTCAAGACTTGGTATTGTCAGACTTCTTAATCTTTTCTAGTGGAGTGGGCATAATAACTCATCACGGGCCTGATTTGTATTCCCTGATTAATAATGATTCATCTATCATATCTCTTCATGTTTGTTATATATCTGTATATTGTCTATCTGTATATTGTAAATATGTCTGTCATTTTTACCCATTTTTCTTCTGCTGCATTTTCTGTTGATTTGAACCTGTTCTTTATACATGTTCTTGGGGCAAATATTTTGTCAGGTAACAAATGTCTTCTCCCAGTTTGTTGCTCATCTTTTCACTTTCTGCAGGTGTCTTTTTTGAAATATAAATCAAATTTAATTTGTTTGAATTTATAAATTTTTTTGTAGTAGAGTGATTGTGTCTTATTTAAGAAACCCCTTCTTATCTCAAGGTCAGAGAAATACTCGTATTTTCTTCATAATTTTTAAAGTTTTGCTCTTGTAAATTAAGTCCTTAATTCTTCTGGAGTTGATTTTTTAGTATGGCATAGAGTGTGTGGGAACCTAATTTCACTTTTTTTCCATATGGATAACCAATATTTTCAGCTCTTTTTATTGACTGCCCTCTTTTCTCTACAGCTCTGCCATTCTGCCTTTGTTTATGAATTTTCTATTCTGTTTCTTTGGTCACTTACCCTATCCCTGCACGAATACCACATTGTCCTCATAAAATCTTAATATCTGTAGGGCTACTCTCCCTCTTTACTTCTCTTCTGCAGCAGTGTATTGGTTATATTGAGTCTTTTGTTTTAAATTCCAGAACTGGCTTATTGAGAGACAAAAACTCTGTTCACATTTTAATTAACATTGCATTGAGTCTGCAGATTTTCTGGACAATTGACATCTTAATGATATTGCCTACCTATCCATGATTATGGTATATTTTCCATTGAATTAAGTATTCTTTAAAGCCTTTCAGAAAATTTTTATAATTTTCTACACCATCACACTACCAGTATCATCATCATAATGATTATGGTTGTCACTTTCTAAAGCACCCTTAACGGTTTCTTGTGTGCCAGGCCTCATTCTGTTACTTTGTATTCAGTCTTCCTAACAACCTTATGAGGTAGTCCTAGTAATATGGGATATTTCACACAGGAAACTGAGGCACCTAGAGGTTAATTGACTTGCCCAAGATCCTACAACTAGTAAATGGCAGAGGCAGGTTTCTAAACCAAGGTGCCTGGGTATAGAGTTTGTGCTTTTAATCACTACTCTATATTGCAAATAGGTTTTTCTCTTTCTGTGTTGGATTTATTCCTACATATTTTATAGTTTTTTATTAAGATATAATTGACATATAATGTTGTATACAAGTTGTACAATGTGTTGATTTGATACATTTATATATTGCCATATGATCACTGCCTTAGTGTTAGCTAACACCTCTCTCAGGTAACATAATGAGCATTTCTTTTTTGTGGTGAAAACAATTAAGATTTAGTCTCTTAGCAATTTTGGAGTTTAGAATATGGTATTTTATAGTTTTGTTGGTATTAAAATGGTAGCTTTTGAAAATTGTTTTTTAATTACTTACAGAAACGATTAAATAGAAATGTAATTTATTTTTGTATATCAATCTTATATCTAGTAACCTTGTTAAATTTATCTGTAGATTTTTAAAGGTGTTTCTAAGAAGATTATGATACCAGTAGAAAATAGTAACATCTTCTTTCTTCCTTTCCAATCCTATGCCTTTAATTTCTTTTTCTGGACTTAACTACACTGGCTAGTACTTCCAGTGTTGATAATATCTTGTTCCCAGACTCGGGGAGAAAGACTTCAACATTTTATCACTTACTTTGATCATAGCTATAGATGTTTTATAATTATATCCTGTGTCAGATTAAAGAAGTTCCTCCCTAGTCTAGCACAGGAGTTTCTGTCAAGAATGGGCATTAAATTTTATTACATACTTTTTCTCTATCGAGGAGATGATATTGGTTTTTTACTTTAATCTGTTAATGTGCTGAATGGCTTATATATATGTGTGTGTATGTGTGTGTGTGTATATAAATGTAAACACAATTTGGTCATGCTATTTTTTTTTTATACACAGTTGGATTCAGTTTGCTAATATTTTACTTAAGATATTTGTGTGTGTGTGTGTGTGTGTACTATCAGTAAAAGACCGTGTTAAAACAAGTTCACAGGTTGAAATTTTTGTACCCACTCAAGGTTTGCTCAGATTCAGGGTACCAGTCTACATGAGGGCAATCAATAGCCATAACCTTTCAGAGATAGCTTATCATTTTTTCTTTTATTTTTCGTTTACTTCTTTGCTCAAGGCAACTTCCATCTTACCCTTTGGGTATCAGCTTAACGTGGGAAAGTTATCCTATGAGATGATCCATGTTGGGCAAGCCCTGGATCTTGACTCCTGGCCTCTTCTCCCATGAAGCCACAAAACCAAAGCTCAAGTTCAGATATGGACCGACACCCCAAGGCAAAAGTGGCCTTGGGATGCTGAGTTTCCACTAACCTCCTTGGATTCAAGCTGCCTCAAGAATATGGCCTGTCCCCACTATCTTTTTAACTCAGTGCCTTTAAGGTAGTTTTGTTTTAGTATCTTATTTACCATTTTTGTTTTTTTCAGTGGGGGAATTGGTCTGACTATCCAAAAATAGAAACTCACATGAATTATTAAATACTTTTTCTCTCAGGCTTTTCTGTCTAAATTCTCTTTTCCAGATATTGATTTTTTAGACAGAACATTAGATTTATTGGGCAGAGCATTGGATTTATTAAGTTTTGGGGAAGACTAACCATTTACTTGTAAGAGATGATGAAAATATATAAAATTAGTGATGCATTCCTACAGTTTAGTGATTCTGGCATTTTAGTTATGCTGTATCTTCTATTGCTATTTGAAGGATGTACCCAAGTATTTCTGACCACTTATTGTTCTTGTCTTGAATGTCATTTAGAAAGGTGTAACAGCTAAATATTTATTTTCACGTGACATGAAAGCATATTATCAGGAAATAGCGGTATAATTGAATGAATATGCCATTGAATCTCAACTTGTTTTTTTCATCCATTATTTACAAAAAGAAACAATACAATGTTTTCTATTTTCATCAAGGTGTTATATATAAAAGTCTCTTTTCTTGAACTTCCAGATTTATTAAAATTCATTTTTTTACTGTACTTACACCTAGTGTAAAATAATTGCTAATAATAATCTATGCCTGAGTGTGTTGATGGGGCCCCAGGACCACCACCAGCTTTGATGATTCGCTGGAAGGACTCAGCATGTAACTGTACTTTCAGCTACGATTTGTTACAGTGAAAGGATATGAAGCAAAATTAGCAAAGGGAAAGGCACACGGGGCTCAGTCTAGGGGAAACCAGGTGCAAGCTTCCGAGGTTCTGCTCTCAGTGAAGTCACACAGGATGTGCTTAATTCCTCCAACAAGTTGTGACATCATGTGTGAAATGTTGCCACCCAAGGAAGCTCATTAGAGACTCAGCACCCAGAATTTTTATTGTGGGATGATCACGTAGGCATTCTCTGCCTGGCATGTACCAAAATTCTAGACTCCCAGAAGGAAAGCAGAGGTTCAGCATAAACCATATTGTTGCACGAAGAGTTTTCAGCACAGTGATCCACTCTTACGACTTAATGTTGGTGGGAGGCCAGCCAAGGGCCATCCCTGTAAGCAGTATGGCCGTCAGGACAGCTATGTTAACTCTTTTCTGCACATGGAGTCATGACTAAAGTTTTTAAAGCATTTACTATGTGTCAAACACTGTTCTTTATTCATTTCATCCTCACAACGACCATTTCTTAGATGAGGAACTGAGACACAGAGAGGTTAAGAAACTTGTCCAGTGTTGCACAGCTAATAAGTAGAAAGTCAGGATCCAAACGCAGGCTTCAGAATCCATGATTTATCAAACATTTTATTGATTTTTAAAAATTATTTTCATTTTGTTCCACCTCATGGATAAGATGTTTTATACATTTCCATACAGCTATGATTCAAAGAAATTGTCTCCATAGACCTCTTTTAATCTTCACTGTTGTTTCATGGCTCTTAATTTTCAGATTTGGAAAATCATTCTAATTATCATATGCAAACCTTTCCTGATCTCATAGGCTTTCCTCAGCCTTTGTGTTTCTGGATTAGAGGATCTGAATTCTTTTTGTTTTTGTTTTTCCATCTTCCTACAGAAGGCTTGTCTGGTTCTTGACCACTAATTTTAGTTCCACTATTCTTTCTATACCTCCTTTTGGCATCTTCTGAGATGTAGCAATTAGAACTGCAAACAGAGAAAGTATCACTGCATCATGGTTTATGAACAAAGACAGGACAGCATTTTCTGTTTTATTTCCTTCCTTGTAATTCTCATTGTGTTAACCACATTGTCTACCTCAGTATATTAGACAATGACGTAGGTAATAGTCTTTAAATACCCCTAGATGGCCATCTGGGATATAGCTGATAACTAATATAGCTGATAGAGCTTGCCTCTCTGTAAGTCTACTTTAGATTATTTTTTTCTGATTGAAGTGAAGAGATCCACTGTTCACTATATCCATTCCCAAGAAAATACATTATAGCTTCAAGAAAAGTTTGAGTATTAACACATGTGCTGAAATATGATACAGATGTTTAATGTCTTACTGTAATATTATTTTACTGTTCATAGTCACCTGCTTTTTTGATCCCTGCATTAGCTTGCTTGCTTTATTCCATAACATCTGTTACCAAGAATATATTTACAGTCTGTTGTCTTTTCTAAATGGTTGGTACGTATGTTAGAAAAAGGTTGATTTTTACTGGTGTCATTCAGAAAGCACCTTGAGGATTCCTTGTTATTTTATTCTCAGTGTTATTTTATTTCAGTATAATACCAAAGTACTATTTTTACTGAAATACCAGATAAGAAGTCAAGCTAGATGACTGAGGTGTGATACTTAAAGTGCTCCTGGATAGGAAACAAGGTATTTCTAGTTTTAACTGTTTTAAAAAAATTGTAAAACTTTTAAACTACTACCTGAGGATAAATGTCCTTGTATTTCTATAGGCTTGGTAAAGCTTACGTCTATTTTGTTATGCTTATGCGGTCCCAGGCATCTGGTTGTTCAAGACATTTGCTACCTTCTATTCTGGGTCTTTGCACTATGGTTCCCTGTTTAAACATTGCATCATCAGAGAGGCCTATTGTATCCAAAGTGGCTTCACCTTATCCCTCCTTCCCCCTAACAATAAATCTCTACTACCCAGTTTTATATCATTTATGGCACTTAACCAATCTCTGAGACGATCTTTTTTCTTTGTTTGCTTACTGTCTGTTTCTTACACTTGACTATAAAGTTCCGTGAGAGCAGCGATGCGTCTGTTCTGTCTTGATTCCTCTGGATATTCAAGTTAGCGCAGAGCACATGGTCATTCAGTTCTTGTCGGATGAATCAATGAATTCATTTATTAAAGACTACAGAAAAGTAAGTTATTTATGTTAGATATAATATTCGATCTTTACCAATTCAAGTGCATCCGATTTTCTTTAAGTTTCTTAGAACTTGAGGAGGATGTCCAGACTGGCCTTGGGTTTAGTTTCCAGTAATTAGCTAACTAAAAAGTTAATAACGTGTATATTTAATCTCTAGGCTTGATCAAGTTTTCTGATTCTTCAGACTCTGAAGATTTTGTATCTGTTATAAATCACGACATCTACAATAAACCAGAACTCCTGCCAAATTTTAGGATACCAAATACATACTTCATTTTTTTGTGTGTCCATTGGAAATATTTTAAACACAGAACAGCATAGATAGTAATATAATGTAACACTTGCATTTCAGCTACTTAGCTTTCTTCAGTCTTAACATTTGCCATATTTATTTCAGATTTTTTAAGAAATAAAATATTACACAAAGAGTTGAAAACCCCTATGCATCCTTCCCTGATTTCTTACCCTTTCTCTCTGGAGAGAACCATATGATCTATATTTTGGTATTTATCAATCTTGTGCATGTTTTAGTATGACTGCATAGATATTTATTCACAAACAATCCGTTATCTTGTTTTGCATGTTTTCAAATGTTTTGTACATGGTGTCGTACTGTATGTAATCATGACCTTGATTTTTTTCACTCAACATTCAGTTTTTGAGGTTCATCATAATGATACATAGAGCTCTTGTAGCTCATTCATTGTCACTGCTACGTAAAATCTCACTGAAAGGTAATTCTGCATTTTATTTATCCATTTGCTTGTGGATGGACGTTTAAGTTGTTCAGTTATTCAGTATTTCAGTTAACTGTGCAGTAGGTTTTCTTGTATCTTTCCATCTGTACTCATGTACAAGAATTTCTCTAGGACAGTGTCTTACAATCTCTTTCACCTTATTGCATTCAGAGACAATGAGAGTATTTATAAAAGCACATTAGGTAAACAGACAAGTTAGTTTTAGCTCAAGGCAAACAGCCTGCCTGCCCAAGAGACTTTGGAGCTCAGTATCTTGCCTCACCTGCAAACCATCTGTGGCAGTTTGGGGGAAGCTATCTTCTAGAGCAGGAGTCTTTGTATTTCTCTAAAAGGATTCTTAAAAACTATGCATTTCCTTGTGCATTTTTAGAATGATAGCTAAAACTTTCCAAAGTCAGTTTAATGGTTGCAAAGCATAAAATTTCCAGTGTATTATAAACTGACATTTAAAAATAAAGCTGTTATGTCACTCTTAAGTGTATCAGGTGGAACTTACATACCACAGTGATTTGACAGTCGTTATTTTTCTTTCAAAAATGTGTGAACAAGCATTTAAAATTATGTGAAAAAGTTCTTTACCAATTTGAAATTTTACATCCTTTCTTTTTGAATTCGTATTTCAGTTTTTCTTCCCCCACTAAGTTTCATCCTAATGTGATGTTTTTTTCATCTTTTTGGCTTTCACTGCCAATATTGTAAAGTCAGGTTTAGTAAGGTATAGTTTACAGACTGTAGAATTGTCCATTAATAGTTGTATCATAGTCATATGGGTTTTGACACATGTATACAGTTGTGTAACCAGCACCATAATCGACATATAAAATATTTCTATCCCTTTCAGTTCCCTCCCTATACGCCCAGTCTCTGGCACTACTGACGATGATGATGATGATGATGATGATTGGCCCCTATGTTATTGCCTTTTCCAGAATGCCATGTAGATGGAATCATACAGTTTGTAATTTTTTGTCTCAGGCTTCTTTCCCTTTACATAATGCATACGAAATTCATCCATGCCGTTGCACATATCAGGGGTTAATTCCTTTTAAATGCTGAGTCACATTCTGTTGTACAGATGTACCAGTTTATCTGTTCACCAGTTAATGGACACTGGGTTGTTTCCAGTTGGAGTGATTATGCATGACACTGCTATATAAACATTTGTGTTAAGGTTTTTGTTTGGATATTTATCCTCATTTCTTTTGAGTTAATAAGTGTGATTTCTGAGCCACATGGTAGGTGTATGTTTTAATTTTATAAAGAAACTGGGAAACTGTTTCTGAATCGACTGTACTGTTTTGCATTCCCGCTAGCAGAATATGAGACTGCCATTTGCTGTCCATTGTTACTAGCACTGGATATTATTAATTTTTTGTTTTGTTTTTGTTTTTACCCATTTCTAATAGGTGTATAGTGGTATCTCATTGTCATTTTAATCTGTACTTCCCAAATGACTAATGACTTAAACAATTGTTTCCTGTTCTGTTCGCCATCCACACCTTTGTAATGAAGGGTATGTTGAAATCTTTTGCTTATATTTTATTTTATTTTTTTTTAACTACTGAGTTGTAAGAGATTTCTGTATATTCCAGATACAGGTCCCAGTCTGTGACTTTCATTTTCATTTTCTTAACATTTGCTTTTAAAGACAGAAGTTCTTTATTTTGATGAAGTCCAATTTATCAATTTTTTATGATTCATGCTTTTTTTGGTCTTATCTTAGTCTTTGCCTATGCAAGTGTGATGGTTAGTTTTATGTGTGACCCTGGCTAGGCTGTGGTATCCAGTTTTTCATCAGACACCAGTCTAGATGTTGCTGTGAAGATGTTTTTAAGATGTGATTAACATTTAAATCAGTAGACTTTGAGTAAAGCAGAGGACTCTTCCTAATGTGGGTGGGCCTCATCTAATCAGTTACAGGCCATTAAAAAAAAAAAAACCAGACTGAAATTCCCTGAGGAGGAAGGAATTCTGCCTCTAGACTGACTTCAGACTTGGGAGACTGTAATATCAACTCTCTGGGTTTTTTTTAACATCTTTATTGGAGTATAATTGCTTTACAATGGCGTGTTAGTTTCTGCTTTATAACAAAGTGAATCAGTTCTACATATACATATGTTCCCATCTCTGTTAATTTGCCTTGATCTATTTGTCTATCCTTGTGCCAATACCACACTCTCTTAATTGTATGGCTTTATAATAAGTCTTGATATCTACTAGTGTAAGTCCTAGAGCTTTGTAATTTCTTCAAAATTATCTTGACTGTCCTTAACTCAGTGCATTTCCTTATAAATTTTCAAGCTTACCTTCTTAGCCACTATGTTCTACTGCTCCATAAGTTTTATTAGCTTTCATTTTAATGAAATAGTCAAGAGAACCAAGCCGATTGACTCCAAAGCCTATACTCTTAACAACTACATGAGCTGCCTCTCAATAAGCCATAGAGTTTATAGACAGACATAGCTGGCATGTTTTTATCATTTGTTTTAAGTGATTAACATTTTTTTCCGGTTTATTATTTAGTTTCCACTCTTATTTTTCAACTTATTATAAACCACCTTCAAAAGAAAAAAAAAAATGGAAGCAAATTCTCAGCTTAGGATCGATTTGAAATATGGTACGAACCTTTGACTATGAGATCAATTAATTTGAGCCCTTTCATCTGACTGTGCAGTCCAGTATTCAAGAGAAAGGAGTCATACAAATAAATATTAAGAAGGGTATACTTGCAAAGTTTAGATTAAATAGAACTTGAAAAGTATTAATAGGCCAGATGTGAAGAGGATATACTAATATTAACATGTGTACCCATACACATCTCTGACATTTCTGATAGAACAACTTTGTTCCAGAGAGTTTATCCATAATGAATCTTGCTTAAACTTATTCTGTAACTCTGTTACATCCCTGTGTTCTAATAGGCGAAGAATCATCACTTTTTTCTTTTTACAATTAGAAAAGCAAGACCTTATAAGGTTATGACCAGAGTAAGTCAAGCTGAATATCAGGTAATCCTGTGTCATAAACCCGTCCACACTCTACTTAGAAATCATTGTTTTCAAGAATAATAATAGGAACAAGAATCTATATGAGCCCAGCAGTACAAGTTAGGCTACAAGTTAGCTTGGTTTGGTAAAGGTAAAGTGTGCTCTTTGTGTTCTTCAAAAATATTTATTCAGACATATATGGAAAAGAAAATTATGGTATATGTAAGTAATTGACGTGCTTAGTTTTTTGTTTTGTTCCTTGGTTTTCTGGGGGAACTTTTTGTTTTGGGCAGCTTCCCATAGCTAAATAAATTAAATGCATTGTAGCTCATTGAAAAATAGAACAAATTTAAGTTGGGTAAGTGAAGTGGTTTCATAGGATTATAGCACAGTCAGTATTATAATCACTACAGTAAGACGAGGAAGAGCGCAGAACAGGTGCTATGGTCCTGAAAAAACCAACATCTGGAAGAGCAAAAGTGATAAAAGGAAAATAATAGGAAGTGACCTAAATTTCATAAGAAATGTCTTTCTAATGTCTTTAAATACAAAAGAAAGAAGTAAGGCAGAGTAGACTAAGAAGAAAAATAGTCATATGCTATGAGCCTGTCCACCAGAGCTTAACAAAAACAATGGAGAACCGAAAAGCATGAGGCTAAATATTGAATACAATAGCTATTGAGTAGTGATCAAAGGACAGGAAGATGGGGGAACATGTTTTGACAGAAAGAAATGTCAAAAGAAATCAGTACAGTTTAGGTCAATTCAAATGAGGTAAAGGAATAGAGGAAAATAATACCAAGTAGACAGCGTTCTAGAATAATGAATGTATATCCTAATGTTATGCACATTGCTTAACAACAAGCAATTCTGTAAAAAATGAAAAAGGAGGTACAAAAAGCAATTAAAGGAAGAAAGAGACATATGCCTTGTAAAGTAATCAGGTACAAGGTGAAAATGAGAAAAGCCAAGATGAAAAGTGAATTTAGATCTTAAAGAAGGTTAAGATAAATATTCACATTTTTAGATTGTCTCTTAGGTCAATATTAAAAAACAGACACTGGGTGGTAATAATCATTAAATGAAATAACTGCCCAAAGTAGACCTGTTGATTGCTCTAAAAAATGTTCTCCATACTCTTTGTATAAAACATTGAAAATAGATTTAGATATTCATATGGTTTAATATTTTAAGAAAGTATATTTTAATTCAGTATGATAAAAACAAATCTGTGAAAATGATTATTTTAAAATATGATTTAGGAAGGCATTTGGCAATGATTTCCATCTTTCATTTTCTTATTTTGGATATAGGTTGTGGCTTTGTACATATCTAACCTTATTTAAAATATGTAGACAGTAGGTAGCATCCAACATGTTTGTAAAGTTCAAAACTACCTTTATGTAAATAATAGCTTCTAAAGGCCAGAAGACGCATTTAAAAATAAGCAAATAAATTGATGCAGCCCGTATTCAGCAGTGAAAATAGAACACATTTCCAGTATATGAATTTAGATTTGACCTTGTAAACACTGAAAGCATTACAAACCCCAAATAATACCACAGTTACCACAGGGTTCATCTGGTGAAAGACTACTGTCTCAAAATAGTCTTCAGAGTCTGTCCCAACTGCAAGCTAGAATTTTCCTCCTATCTTTTGAAATAGAGTCTCAAGTCTTTTTCCTCTGACCCATGTAGTAAGTGATCAACATTCCACAGTGTTGGAGAGAAGGCGCAGACTTAATTACAAATGTAGAACCAATTGAACAGAAAATGGTAATAATCAGGCTCTTTTTATTCCTGAGTTTTGGGTCCTGAATGTTGTTACTCACGATATAGCATAACAGAGCTTTCTGTGAATTAGAGTTCTTCCTGCTCACTGTTTTGGGAGTGATCAACTAAAGTGCTCAGTTGGGCTCTCAAAATAGTTACTCAGTGACTTAATATGTGAAGGGGTGCCTTTTGAGATACTCTTTTTTTGAGATAGTACTTAGAGTTTACCCATTGCTAAAGCTGAGTACTTTCAATTAACGCAGCAGATCAAAACAACTGCCATACCCTTTCACAGAGTAAAATACCATATCATGAAGTTTAAGACACCATTGATTCTAGGGCACCCTCATATCATGTACCACTAATGAAAAAAAAATTCTGCCCATTAAACTATGACAGTGCTAAGATACCATTTATTGTAAGATGCAACCACAATTTTAGAGATTCTAAATTGTGGGGAAAGGTGTCCTGATGATAAATGAAATAAGATAAGGTGCACCTTAAACCCTGAACAAACATTTCATAGCCAAATGGTTCTGAATTGTTTTCAGATTTCCTATGTTAAATGTTATCCCCATCCAGTTTGCTTTATTCTGCCTTTTAAAACCCTCTTCTTGGCCTCTATTCCCCTATTTCCCTAGATGTAACCTTGATTTCACTCAGAAAGAATTTGGGATCTACCCGGAGAGGTGGTCTCTAACCGTCTCAGTTACACATCCCTCCCTGACCTGTCCTAGTCTTGTGAGAGGACGTAGACATCACGTGTGGATGCTCACTGGGCTCATTTCTTGCCTTGTAAGCAGGACTGGGCATCGGGGCATGAAGACCTAGCTCCAGGGCCATGATCTCTACATGGTAGGGCCATGGTAGAGCTCTCATTGCGAATTGATTGGGCTCCTTCTAGGTGCCTGGCACTGTGTGGGTGCTCTAGGTAACTTATGGCTGCAGGCAGGGAACTTGCAGTCTGGTGGGAGAGTAAACGCATAGCGAGGGACTCGAATTCACCTAGCTTCGGCCATGACAGGTGTTGCCAGGGGATAGAGTTCCTCTTCACCTCCTTCTTGATTTCCTGTCCCCCTCTTATTTTTCCCCTGACCCAACTTACCCCTTCATGATATCAAATGAATATAATCTACCTCACCTTGCAGAGAAGTCTATGAGGGATTCTCCACCAATGGGCTGCCCGCACCCATGACCATACTTTGAACAGCAAATTACTCTAATCCAAATCAGCCACCCCAAGTGGGAGTTAGAACAACTCATTGTAAAGATGATGTTTGATTTCATCTTGAAGAAATAACATGTCAAAGAGGCAGGCCCAGCACCCTCTGACCTTAGGATGTGACCACCTGCTTAGTAGTACTATTCCCCCCTGCCCCTCCTCCTCCACCACTACCAGCACCACCGCTACTGATGATGATGATAAAACCCACCCTGAACCCTGCATCACCTCCAGCTCCAACTTAGCCAAGCTTCTTGCAAGAGTGATCTGTGCTTGCCATTTTCGTTTACCCCCAATCTCTTTACTTGTCCACTCAGTGCAGCACAGCTCTCACCTCTGACAGCTCTACTGCATAATTTTGCTGAGTTCACCAATAAGCTCCTAATTGTCAGATTCAATGGATAATCTTAAGTCTCTGACCTCTTTTCAACATTCAACCCTGATGACCACTCCCTCTTTGAACACCCTTTTCCACTGATGTCTGTGACAATCCCCATTCCTGGGTCTGGTCCTACCTATGCATCCCTTTCTATCTCCTTCACTGGATGCATCCTCCTTCCAGTATTCTCCTTTACACCAGTATACTTCCTCTGGGAGACTTCATTCACAGCCTCCACTTCCACGTGGAGGACTTCCAGTTCCCTGCCTTGATCTCAGTCCTGTTTTCTGAATTCCAGACCCATGTCTTCACATCCTACTGAACTGCACATGTTCTAATGCTTGATGTTGTCTTTTATCTCAGAACTGCTGATCTTTCTCTTTTCTTGTATTACTCTTCTTGGTCCATGATATGGCCATCTACCCAGTTACCCATACCAGGATCCTCTAAATCAGCTTCTTTCTTGACCACTTATACCAACTGGTCGCCAGATTTTGTGTATTCTACCACCCAAGTCTGTCTCAGGTTTTTTCCTCCTCACCATCCTTGATCCAGGCTGTCATGGTCTGGCATAACAAATGCCACAGATGGGATGGCTTAAGCAACAGAAATTTATTGTCCCACAATTCTGGGGCTAGAAGTCTGAGATCAAGGTGTCAGCAGGGTTGGTTTCTTCTGAGACCAGTGGCTGTCTCTTAAGACCCTGTCTCCAAATAGAATCACATTCTGAAGTACTAGGAGCTAGGACATCAGCATAAGAATTTTAGGGGGACGCAATTCAGCCCATAACACATGCCCTTGTCATCTCCTTACTAGCTAGTTGTATACTCTCCTGATCTGTTTCCCTACCTCCAGTGTCATCTCCATTCTAACATGGCCTCCATTCCACCATCCGAGAGATTATTCTGATTTCAAATATGAGCACATTACTCTCCCCGCTTAAAACTCTTCAGTGGCTCCCGATTATATAGATGGTCTAGATTCCTTCAAATGGCATGTCCTCATTATCTGCTCCAGGCACCTCCTACTCAGTCTGTGCTCCAGCCACTCTGAAATAGCCGAAGTTCCCTAAAGGTTTTGGACCTGCACCTCTGTGCCTTTGCACATGCGGTGTCCTGTATCTGGAATTTTCTTTTTCTTAACCCTACCTCCCTTTGTTTTACCGACTCTAATTCATTTCAGACTCCACGTAGGTAGCAGATTCTGCAGGAAGTCTTACTTCAGAGTGACCAGGAGGAAATATGGCAAATAGCAAGAATACAAACTGAGGGAAACTTGTTAACATGTGAAAAAGCCTCTCTTTCGTTTGAACTCAATGAAAAAGAATGTGTTAAATGTAAGTTAAGTTAGTTGTGAAAGACTTTTCTCATCCTATGGAGCCCCTGAAACTTTCTTAAAGGACAGATGATAAAATGTATATCTTCCTGGGCTTCCCTGGTGGCGCAGTGGTTAAGAATCCACCTGCCAATACAGGGGACACGGGTTTGAGCCCCGGTCTGGGAAGATCCCACATGCCGCGGAGCAACTAAGCCCGTGTGCCACAACTACTGAGCCTGCGCGCCACAACTGCTGAAGCCCACGTGCCTAGAGCCCGTGTTCTGCAACAAGAGAAGCCACCGCAATGAGAAGCCCTCACACCACAACGAAGAGTAGCCCCCGCTCGCTGCAACTAGAGAAAGCCCGTGCGCAGCAACGAAGACCCAACACAGCCAAAAATAAATAAATAAAATAAATAAATTTTAAAATATAAAATAAAATGTACATCTTCCTTTTCATCATCTACTGATACTTAGTCAACAACTGAGGACCCAGCTCATCATCTTTCATCACTTCCTAACATCGCCTTCCTAAGTCAGGAGCCCTGTCCACAGGTCTGTAGTGAAGCACGCATGCTCAGCAGTCTCTGGTCTTCAGCCCTAGACACACAGTAACAAGGCAGCTTTCCTCCAGCTTTTCTGAAAAATGAGTACAAATTGCAAGAAATGCTGTACAAATTGTGAGCTGTCAGTACATTAGTAGTGACATTAGGAAATCTGATGGAGTCAGAAGGAAAAGGTGTAAATTGCAGGATAATATAAAGGGGAGGTCAGTCTGTTAGTAATGCAGGGAATGTGATGGACTTAAAGAAAAGGCATAAATTACAGGGTAATATAAAGAAGAGGTCAGTACATCAGTAACATGAGAAAACTGGCAGATTTGGGAAGAAAAGGTGCAAATTGTAGGATAATGTAAAGTAGGGGCTTCACTGTAAAGATGAGCTTACATCATATCAAGGAAGCTTGCTGGCCCTGCAGACCGTGGCTAGAACTTTCAGTATTTTTATAGTTCTATCTCACAGCAGATCTTTATGTCTTTTAGAATTATTAATTAAATTCTAAGCTAATATTACAGAGGAAAATTATTGTTCTTGCTTAGTAGAGAAAAAAAAAAAAAAAAAAAAACGGAGTCAGAAAGATTCCCTCAAAGCCTCTGAAGTCCTGAACCTGTAAAGCACATATTTGTCAACTGTAATAAACAAGTATCTTTTGGGGGACCCTTTCCTGCACATCGTCACACATTTCTCCACGAGGCTCTGTAAATATGATTGTCACTTCTGGGTTCAAGATAGAATTTAAAACAATCATACCAAAAAAAAAAAAATCATACCACTAAAAACGTTTTAAATAATAATTTTAATTGAAGTGTAACAGATAATGGTTGACTATGGGAACTCTATGGATCTCTCTTGTTTCTACACATCTTATGAGTAAGGCACTGACTGCTTTTTGTTCCACAGTCTCTTTTCAAGGATATTTGTATAGTGAACATCCTTGGAAGATGGAGTTAGTGTCTCCTTCCAGAACAAAAGGCAGGCATGCTGGGCTCCTTAAGCTCAAGGTCCCTCTTCTGTGATGCAGCCCTCTGTGTGCACAGGCATCTATCTGAGCCCATCCACACCACCCCGTAGAATCTGGGGGTACAGGAAGCTGATGCAAATGTGTGATGCTTGTGCTGTTCTCTGTGCCATGAGTAATGAAGTCCTTTGTCTCTGAACCAATAGACCTGGATCTTCTGCCAGCATCCGTGAAACTGTGGCAAGCTACTGTGGTAGCTTGCAAGGAGGCTGAATTCTCAGGCCCTTCACAGTTGTTAACAGTTTTATCAACAAGGATGGGAAGCTGACAGTGACGGGGCTTTCTGGAAGAATGATGAGGAAATCATGGTTCTTAACAGGAGATGGAGGAAGTCCAGGGGAATTAGTAGGGAATATGTTGTGCAAATTATATGGTCAACCAGGCCGTAGGGTCCTCTGTTTTGGTACTTGTTGATGAAGAGCTGTCAGGGAGGTGGTTGCAGTAGATTCACAGATACCTGTCCAGAGATGTCTGGGTTGTGCTACCTCTCCTCCAGGCAGGAGGACTTCCCCACCAATATGGCAGGCAGCCTCAAGTCCACTCCATACAAACTAGTTACGACTGGTACACAGATTCATATTGGGTGGGTAGAAAGTTCTCCCCATTTCAGACAGCAGCTGTGTAGACAGACACCTATTCTGAGAATGAAGGAAATTTTGTGACTGCTGTGGGCACAAACCAA
Source organism: Balaenoptera acutorostrata (assembly GCF_949987535.1). Classification (NCBI taxonomy): domain Eukaryota; kingdom Metazoa; phylum Chordata; class Mammalia; order Artiodactyla; family Balaenopteridae; genus Balaenoptera; species Balaenoptera acutorostrata. The sequence goes on along the minus strand of NW_026645705.1, from coordinate 75,987 downwards.
GAGAATCCTTAGAACTTCTGTTGACTCTCTCGGGAGATGAGGGGCAGGGCACATAATGCCTATTAAGGAAGAATGGCAACAGCTGAGACATCCTAGGCTCTGTGGCGCCAACTTCAGATCCATTTGGAGATAAAGGTCTCCAAGTTTTTGCAGTGTTTAGCCAAACTAAATAATACACAATTGAAGATCCATCTTTGCAAAAACATATTTTGAAACGCAAAGGAATGATAAATTCAAAGTTTAAGAAAGCGATTACTTCTGCAGGCAAGGCACGGGGCTGAGATCGGGAAGGAGCGCGCAGGTAGCTACACTAATATTGGAAATTTTCTAGTTCTTAAGTTGGGGTTGGGCTCACAGGTTTTGGTTTTATTATCAAGCTTCATAATGTAGATATTTGTTAACATATATTCATTCTTTTGTGTGTATCAACTATTACATAATAAATTTTTACGACCAGCTTAGGGAAATTTAGTTTATAATTAAAATTATTGGATTGCTATGAATGACATAGCATCTGTTAGATTTCTGTATGGATTTTGGTAGAGTAGAGGATAATGTCTTCCCTTGAGAGCCCTACCACATGCAACAGGAAAATGGTACATCTCTATACCTTTGTGTGAGAAATACTGGAGAGGTTCAGTGTTTGACCTTTCTTGGACAGTGGATACATCATGAAATTTTTGCAAATTAAGTGCTCTTGTATTTGCCTAAGCTAAGACCAATTAAGAGTTATTTTTAGCTTGATGTCTAATTCTAGATACTGTTCTTTTTCATTATTCCTAAAAACAGACTGTAAACACTTTGTATATTTATAGTACTAAGAGGGCATTCCCCATGCATTTGGGAAATTTGGGGGAATATTATATGTACTCTACCAACTTCTCTGTCCAAGGGGAATGGAGAAGTCTTTTTTCCTTTCCTAACTCTGTCTTCTATCTAGTCTAGAGAGAGAGAGAGAGAGAGAGGACCAGAGAAAAGCAAGGGCTCTTCAAGCCTTTCTCAGGTGGCGAAACTCTAAGGAGAATTTTGTCCTTCTGTGTCCCCCAAGAATGACTGCAGCTCCTTGCTGACAACCCCACACAAGACCTCTGGGAGCTCTCCAACCCTTCTCTAGCTGACCTTGAGAGTTAAGACACTAGATTCTTTGTGAGGTCACCCTTAGGTTGTCGTCATACTACTGCTAAATATTTTTATCACCTACTGGAGACTAAACGCTTTTCATACTTTGTTTCATTTACTCTTTTCAGCAACCCCAGGGTGGCTGTTATTATCACCCCCATTTTGTTTATTGAAGCAGGGCTTAGAGAGAAGTGCAGTAACTTCATGTTCTCCCAGACAGAATGCAGTCTGTTTGTGGATTCTACAGCTCATGCTTTTAGCAGTGTGACAGCCTTGTCATCTCATCCATTAATTCTAACCCTGTCATGTGAACATACAGAATGATTTTACCTGATGGATATCAGAATGCCACAGGGTTGTGGCTATAGGAAGTTACATAGTAGGGACAAGTGGGCAAGCTCTGTGGCCTGCAGGCAGGAGGGAGACCACGTTGCCGAGATCCTGTTAGCCCTCTTTTTTAGTGAATCTTATACTTTTTCTTCTTATCAAAACCCTGTCGTCAGTATCTGGGTGGTTGATATTTTTGGAAAAGCTGGAGGTAACATTCCTAAAGTATGAGGAGGAGGGACAAGCACCTTAGAGAGATTTTTATTTTGCTAAACATGGTAGTTCTTTGACGTGAGGGAAGCAGACAGGGCATGCACACCTTTGTTTCTACGAGAAAGTAAGCTGGGTGCGAAGCGTGTTTCAGTCTCTGGTATTCTCGTGAAAGCTCTGAATGCTGTTTTCCTCCTGATCTATATAACTGGTCCCTAGGAGGGAAGTCAATTACTTGCCATGAAATGGGCTTCAAAGGCAGAGTCTGAAGTGTCTTTCTTTATCCTTAGCTTGCAGATTTATTTTTAGTCGGCTACTGAAAAAATAAACAAATACTTTAATCTGATTTACAGAGCACTTAAAACAAGGAACTGCAGCAGAAAGATAGCAGGAGGAGCCTACCCCGGAGGGTGCCTCAGGCTGGCAGCACCTGGAAGGCGAGTGCTGGGTGTTTATGACTCAGGAAGAGAACCCCCAGCTGTAGTGTTTCCAGGAAAACATTTGACAGGAGAGGGTTCACTCCTCAGCTCTATGGGGTACTTTTATCTCGATATGTACTTATGCGTGTCTTCTTTTGGTGGAGCTTGATGCAAAATCAAAATCTCCTTGTAGTAAGAATATCTCATATCATAAACTTCCTGAGGACCACACAATCTCATGCGCAGTGATGGTTGAAATATAATGCATAATTCGAAACGCAGGCCACTCTCACAAACTACGTGCAGGTCTTGGAAGATGATCAGAAAGAAACCTTTCCTTTTGTTTAGTCCCTCTGAGTTTCTCCCCAGGGATCAGGTTCTTTGAGGCAGTGATCAGATCGTACCGTTGATCCATCAGTTAAACGGGCGTTTATTGCACACTTACTATGGGCTTAGTACACAGTTTTCCCTTTTGGAAGTGACAGAGTATAGTCCCCAACTAAGAACGGATTGGTTTCTAAAGTTTGGGAAAGTTGAATCTGGAGCTTGGAGTGTGGTGCTTTTCCTCTGCCTTTCTGGGCTGTGGGCTCACCCTTTCTTTCGTGTCCTCCTCCCTCAGGGGTCCCCAGAGCCCTGTGATCGCACCGCTCCAGAAACACCTGCTGCTTCCTCCCCCCTCCGCCACCCCATCCCAACTCTCATTTCCTCCGTGTAGCTGATCTCAGTTGGCTGTCAGATTACACAGTGAGTTTTGTCTCTGACACACCTGTGCTGTTGGCATTTGAACCTGGGAGTCTGAAGTTTACATAGGCTAAGTGTAGGGGGTGTGGTAGGTGGAATTCAAAAAAGGTGTGGGTCCTGTTTGTTTAGGACAATTATGCTTTTTTTTTTTACCATCTTTATTGGAGTATAATTGCTTTACAATGGTGTGTTAGTTTCTGCTTTATAACAGAGTGAATCAGCTATACATATACGTATACATATATCCCCATATAATTATGCATTATTTAAAACTGTTATTAAAATTTTTTTAAACAGTGTTCCTCACTGATGTATTAGAATGATTTTATAAACTGGAGTTTGGCAGAGGGGAAGGACACATAAGGGTTACTGGTTAGTGAAAGGTTTGATAATCTTTTGTTCTCTGTATATTTTATCTAAGTTTAAAGAGATTTCAAAATTCAGAATAAATGAATTTTCACTTTTTTAATGAGAATGGTTTTATTTCTTACCATTTTTATTTGTCTAAATAATACGAAGCTGTACTGAATTCTTCAGAAATCTTGCCAAATAAGGTGAAATATATAATATTAGAAGATTTTTTAACCCCAGGTCCTTTCTTCAAAATAGTAACCAACTAGATTTTGTTAATATTCACGTAAGTATTAAAAATGAGCATATGCATCCTCATCAACAAACATTTATCCTGTGCAGGGTGCTTCCTAGTTGCTGGGGATACAGAGAAATAGAAGGCATACTTCCTGTCCTCAGGAAACAGCATATGATCTATTTGGGGGAAAAAGGCGAAAACATGGAAAATAAATAGTAGCAGGTTATTCACTGTCTGGTTCCACCGGGTAAGATGAAATAAGCAGTTCAGAAGAGGGAGCAGTTGCTGGGGCGACGGGTGGTCCTGCAGAGGATGGGAGAGGCTCAGATACAGCAGGGAAGGGAAGGGCTCCCCAGGCCACCAGGTAACTTTGCTTTTGCAGTTGCCTTTTATTCCATTTTCCCTAAAATTATTATTGAGCATATTGTTTGATTCCAAGATTTTCTTTGTTGTATTACAGTTTCCTGTAGAATTGTTAGGATTTGGTTATATGGATCACTTCTGACCGTTTGTTATTTTCCAAAATTTCTGTAATGATTCCCTATTGTTCTTTTAGAATTGTTTTATAATGATATAATAATATAATTCTAAATTTCTTTTATAGTGATGAAGAAACTATTGCCAAAAGCAAGCTAGAAGATAAAAGTATCAACAGTTACATTTCTTGTGAAATAAATGTAGGAACCATTTCTTATCTGTAGGTGCTAAAGACTGTTCTACCTACACAGTCACTATTTTTCAGCATCTTAAAGTGTTCCACACTGTTCCTCACTGCTGTCTTGGCTTGACACACTCACATATGAGAATTTCAGAAAACTGAATCTGACTGTGATCAAATTGGCAGGGTTCTTCACTGGCTTTATTTGACATTGATTTGTTGGATTATTCTTTTTTTTTTTTTTTTTTTTTAAATTTATTTATTTTTGGCTGTGTTGGGTTTTCACTGCTGCGCGTAGGCTTTCTCTAGTTACGGCAAATGGGGCTTCTCTTGTTGTGGAGCACAGGCTCCAGGTGCATGGCTTCTGTAGTTGTGGCACGCAGGCTCCGCAGCCGTAGCTCGTGGGCTCTGAGCACAGGCTCAGTAGTTGTGGCACATGGGCCTAGTTGCTCCACAGCACGTGGGATCCTCCCGGACCAGGGCTCAAACCCGTGTCCCCTGCATTGGCAGGCAGATTCCCAACCACTGCGCCACCAGGGAAGCCCAAGGATTATTCTTTAATTAGTAAATTAGGAGTACACATAAAATTTTCCATTTCAGTGTTATTTCTTCCCTTTTAGTTATTTCCTGTTCTTTACTCTCTATTTCTTTCCACCGAGCCTGCGAGTGCCCCTCTTTGGCCTGTGAGTTCATTTTGGGTAGGAATCGTTGAATCCCTGGAGCTTTGGACAGTGCTCAATAAATGTTTAGTGAATGAATGAAAACAACATTTCACATATGATTAGAAAGAAATAATAGAGAAGAGATTAGGTATAAATACATGTGTATGATTTTAATTTTCACATTTTTTTTTAAACAATCTATCTTATTAAAGCAATTTCCTGCTAGTTTTACCTAGTCAGGAGCTAATCTTGATTTGAAGGAGGTAAGATTTATGAGCCTCGCAAAGAACTTTTGAACATAAGTTATTTTGTGAGACAGCCCTGCTATCTGTGACGTATTAACACGTTTGACAATGTGGATGATCACATTTTAAAAGATCTTTGGCTTCCTCTTCTGCATAATTAAGTTCTTTTCAGAACAACTTCTACATTGTAGATTCTACATGTGTATTTCCGACCGGTCAACACAACTACGATTTGATCATGATTACTAGCTTTTCAAAGCCTTCCTTCATTTCCCAGCAGGCAGCTTCCTGTCAGAATTCATTTCCCATTTGGAAAATCTCTCTCTGACCCACAGCTTTCTGGATACAATTCATCCTTCACATACTTGAGTCTACCCATTCATTGTCATCCATCCTTAGCTCCTCAGATGCCAAAAGACCCTTTTGTAATTGGAGTGATAAGATCCCCTAAAATGTCAGGGGAGAGAAAACTAAGAAGAATATATAAAGATTTTTGTTCCATTGATTTTCCTAATTAAAAAAAAATGCTTTTAGTGTGTATCTATTTCTGTTATTATAGTTTAAGAAATTGAAGTAATAACTTATGGTTGAAGCAAGATCTGCTTTCTATGTTCCTTCAGTCTTTATATAATTAAAATTAAATTTTGGCAGAGCTGCAGTAAATTCAGTTCAATTTAGCAAACATGGAGATGCTTTTGCTGGCCCCCCATATCATGGTGGTCTCTACAAGAACTGCCCTTTAGTTGCAATAAAGCGAGTGTGAGAGAGAGTGATCCAGATATGATTGCTGAGGAAATTAAAATTCACTGTGGAAGAGGATTAGGTTGGTATCATCCGAGAAGGAATTTCATGTTGGATCTTGGAGAAAGTAGAATATTTGGCTTACAAAGGGGAAAGTCATTCCAGGTATGGGGCACTGAGGTTGGATTCAGCAAGGCATGTACTGATCCTTGGACAAGGAAGGGGCATGATGAAAAGGATCTTCATCTGGCCTCAGGCTGCAGGATGTACCAGAGAATGACGAGCTGGTCCACAGGAAGCCATGGTAACTGACTAGAGCTTAATCGATGAGGTTCCAGAGAAAAGGACATGGACATATGAAGGGAAGGTCAAGTCTTAGGAATGTTACACAGAAAGAATCTGATAGCCTCAAAAGCTGACTGGATATTGGGAAGCAATGCCAAAGCAATGCCAGTTAGCTCCTGGGGCTGGGGAGCCTGTGTGAGTGGGAGAATCATGGTCCCATGTTGGCATAAATGGAGGATTAGAAAGAGAAGCAGACCAGACAAAACCTTGAGAGGATGCGCGTGATTAGGAGGGAAGCCAGGCAAGGAGAGGTCAGAGGAGAGCCAGGAACCTACAATTTCATGGGAACAAAGGGAAGACAATGTTTCAGGAAGACAGGGTGAGCAGAGGAATCAAAAAATAAGAGGTCTGAGTTTGATTTTGTACCAGAGAAGGACAAACTATTGACCCTTGAGTAACCTCAGGAAAGTGGCAGGAGTAGATGCCAGATGGCAAAGACCCAGAAAAGGGAGAAGATTTTGTATTATTGGTGAGATTGCAAGACAAGATCCTTCCTTCAGTTATTTCCACTGATAAACCCCTTTGAAGGAAATCTACTCCTTAGCCGACTAGTGTTATGTCACAGAATTCCAGTATATCATTAATACCTGTAGCTCTAAAATGTACCTATTTCCAACTGTAACCCCAAAACTTTATTTTTACAAACCATTTGGAGATAACAGTTTTATTTTCTTTGATTCTACTCTTTCAAAATTTTGCTTATCCCGCTTGGAGATTTATTTCTAGGTCATTGATTCTGATAACAAAACCAGTGTTTTCTATAAGCTATTTTATGCCTACTAGAGTTGAAATTCAAACATTTTCCAGCAGTAGCAACTGAAATAGCTTCAAAGACATTTTTCACATCCACCTTGTTTTTTTCTTCACTGATTGTATCTTTTCAAAAACGCCCCAGATTGATAGCTCCTAAGATATAGTATGCGTATAGTAACAACACAGGCTTTTTAGAATTGAGAAATATTCTTTGTTCTTGTTCTTGAAGATGTGCTTTACTCCTAAGAGGAACTGATCAAGAAAAAAGTACATAAGAACCGGAGTCACAGGACCTAGATTCAGTTCCCTTCTTTGTTGCGTGGCGTTGGGTCAATTAGGTCTCTTTCAAGTAAAAAAATCTGAGAATCCATGAATATACTTTATCATTTAACTTAGTCACGAAGCCTACCATTTGGTGTGATTCCACATTTGGAGCTGCTCTGCTAATGGTGGAACATCATCTCTTCCTTCATCTGGCTGACTCTCTTATCCTTCTAACTTCATGTTGTGTATTTTCTGGTATACAGCCTCACCCACCCCCCAGCCCCCAGCAGCCAGCACCTACGGTACAGATCAGGTGCTCAGTAAATATTTGATGATCGAGTAAATGGGCTGTACTGTATTATCGTCCACCCTGATGGTGGAGAACCATCGGACCAAGCATCAGAAGCAATTATGAGTGTAAAACCATGGAGATCTCCAGGTCCCACTCGCCCGCCTTCAATATTTGAGTTTCTAGAAATCGGCCTTTGCATCCATATTTAAAAATCGGTCAGGCTCATATGAGAAGCACTGGTCTACCCTCTGTGAGTTCCTGGAGGTCACAGATTATAGTTTCCATCAGTTCATTCCCAAACCCTAGGGGAATTTCTGGAAGAAATTAGGTGTACAGTAAATGTTTGTGAATAAATGAATCTTAATTTTAAGATCAATAATAAGTGAGAATAAAATGCCCTTTCTTTTGGCTACAGATATAACACCTCGAAACTTTAAATACTAATTTATACTACCCATAATAAATTATATTTTTAAAGAAATGAAATAGATTGAGTGCCCAAATCATCAGTCCTAATAAATTCAAAACTCATAGTTTGTTACCTAACAATTGTGGCTAGAACTACGGTGCTTTATTTGCTTATTAATTCTTACAATCTAGTGATAAGTCATTTGCTTTCATTATTATTTGCCTTGCCATATACCTTGTTTTAAATTGTCTTTAAGGAGTCACAACCCATCACTCTCTTTTAGTTATGTAATTCTGGTATTTTAAACTATAGTTTCCTTTGGGGGGTGATGATGTGAAGCAAGGAAGGAAGTAGAACCAGCATTAACTCCACGTTGTCTCACAACCTACCATCATGTGTATCATATTTCTGTGCTCCAGAGAAAAGAAATGGAATTGGTTTTTAACTAAGAAAATTATGCTGTCCTGAATACAAAAACCTTATCACTAATACCCTATTGACCTGTGTCTTAGTTATGAATTTTTGAGTAACAAATTACCCTGATACTTAGCAGATTAAAGCAATAAATATTAATATTTAGTGCCTCACATAACACCTGTGGGTCAGGAATCTGGGAATGGCTTAGCAGGTGGTCCTGACTCCTGTCCTCTCATGAGGTTACACTCAAGATGTTGGCCAGGACCACAGTCATCTGAAGGTTTGACTGGAGCTGGAGGATGCACTTCCCAGGTGGCTCCTTCAGAGACACCTGGCAATTTAGCCTCTGTTATTTGCATGAGGCCCTCTTGTCAGGGCTCTTTGAGTGTCTTCACAATAGAGTGACCATCAGGTGTTTTGTTGGTGACTTTATATATGAACTTTCAGGAAGACAAGAAAAAGGTTACATCAGTAACAGTTGTAAGCTTAAATGTGGGTTTAAAAAAAGAAATCTCCTCCCTATCCCAACCCTCTGGGTGGGAGATGCAAGAGGGAGGAGATAAGGGGGTATATGTATATGTATAGCTGATTCACTTTGTTATACAGCAGAAACTAACACACCATTGTAAAGCAATTATACTCCAATAAAGATGTTTAAAAAACTAATATTAAAAATAATAATAATAATTTAAAAATTAATCAATTAATTAATTAATTTTTTTTTAAGTTTTTTTTTAATTAATTTATTTATTTAATTTATGGCTGTGTTGGGTCTTCGTTTCTGTGCGAGGGCTTTCTCTAGTTGCGGCAAGTGGGGGCCAATCTTCATCGCGGTGCGCGGGCCTCTCATTATCGCGGCCTCTCTTGTTGCGGAGCACAGACTCCAGATGCGCAGGCTCAGTAATTGTGGCTCACGGGCCTAGTTGCTCCGCGGCATGTGGGATCTTCCCAGACCAGGGCTCGAACCCGTGTCCCCTGCATTGGCAGGCAGATTCTCAACCACTGCGCCACCAGGGAAGCCCCTTAATTAATTTTTAAAAAACAGCCAAAGAGCATTTTTTAAGTGAGCCAGGTATCAGGTGTTTACATAATTATCCCATTTCGAATAAGTTCTCTTTCAGTTCTTCTCCATCAACCCCAGCCTTCCCTCTTCGTGGAACTTGCTCACATCTTGATTCCAGCACTCACGTATGTTGTCACACTTCTTGGTCTGTATCTGTCTGTCCCACTAGACTGGAAGTGCAAGGGGCAGAGCTGTGACTTTCATCTTTGAATCTCAGGTGCTCAAGGCCGTGCCTGGCCCTTAGCTGATCTTTGTTTGTTGTTGAACTTAACAAGCCTTATATACAACTAAATACCATTGTCTTCTTTTTCTCTATAAGATTGTGTAACTTGATGGAAGCCCTGCAGTTAGTGTCAGAGTTTGGGTTTCAAAATCAGGTCTATGTTTTGTTCATCAGCATAGATGGTGTTGGGAAGACTCTAGGAGGCACCTGTGTTGGGAGGCCCACGTAGCATCCTTACAGATTTCACCTGGGAGAAATTCCTTAGGCGGTATCTCTGTGTTTACCCAGAATGAATCACTGTGATTTAAGAGATTGCTAGAAGGAGACAGTTTGTTGATTGAATAAAAAGCTATTGAAAATAAACTGGCCTATTATATTTGGGCTACAAATGAATTTTTGGTGTTAACCTGATTTCTTTCATCTCTAAGTGGGATGCAAAAAGTTTCTCACACCTAAAGTGCTAAGGGAAAGTCTCCTCTCTCTTTTCCCATTTTTTGCAGGGATTCTACCCTGGTTGATTCAAAGGAATCAAACATGGTATTTAGATATGAAGTTGGAGCTCAGTAAATGAGGAGATTGTGTATCTGACCCCCCTGACCAAACTGATCACTACTAAGAAGTCTTCTTGCAAGAGTCTAGGTCCTAAACTAAGGGAGTAGTGGAAGAGCACATGCATTCAAGTGATGTTTTACATGTAAATCACCATGGCGACAGGATATGGAAGGTGGAGGAGTTGAGGATGGCCCCGAGGCCCCGTCCTGGGAATCTGAGTGAATGGCGGCTCCATTCAGTGTGACAGGGGACACAGGAGGAGGAGCAGGTGTGGGGTTTGTGATGATGTCAACTTGGGATGTGTCTGTGGGACAACCAGGGAAGGCGTTCTGTCTAGAAATGGGCATCAAGGTCAGATGGCCCCATGAGAGAGGAGTTGTCAGGGTGTCTGGGAGAGAGCCTGGGTCTTAGATGCGTGTCTGTTGATGGTTCATGGGTTGTTGGTGTAGAAAAGAGCCCAGTGGCACAGGCAGCCTTTCTTGGCTGTGCTGTTCTGTTGGGAATCTCTATAGCTATCATTATATCTCAACATCCTGGATGGACTGGGGAGTAATGAGTGACCTCTTGCTTGTAGATGGAGAAGGGAGCTGCCACACTGTCCTGGATGACGAGAGCTCATCTGTCTGCCAGGTCTCCCAGAGGCTGCTAAACGGAGCTTGCTTCTACTCATGATTTGGCAATCTTAAATACCTCCCTTTTTTTTTTTTTTTTGGTTTGGTTAGCTTTCATTGTTGTCTGTATCTGTTTTGAATTGTCATTCATTTTTCTTTTTAGAAGACAAGCACAAATTCATGCTTTATTTTCTTGGGAAAATGCTTCTAATAAAACTGTAGCTTGGGGGGGAAAAAAAAGGGGAATGCCCTGCAGTCCAGTGGTTAGGGCTCCATGCTTCTACTGGAGGGAGCATGGGTTCAATCCCTGGTCGGGGAACTAAGATCCTGCATAACGTACAGTGTGGCAAAAAAAACCCCAAAAAAACTACAGCTTGGTTTTTCCATGTGGGCGTTGATATAGATGGTTGTAATGAGACCTCTTTGATTAGTCACTTATTATCTGATTCTATGTATTATTTTAGATGTGCTCTCTCTCTCTTTTTCTTGATCCAAAGAGTTATCTTGAGACATAACATACTTAGCTTTTATTATATTCTATAAACTTTCCAGCTTACTCTCTTTTTTGTGTTAATCTGATAGCATAATTAAAATGTCTGACTTCAGTTCTTTCCTTACAAATACTGCCTAACTCTTCTGTCTTTAATTAACTGAAATCATTCCTATATAAACAAATAACAATTGCAGATTGTATTACCTACAGTCCTGTCTTACGAGAATTTAAGTGCATCCCGTTTGTTAAATTATAGTCTTAGAAAAACTACCTGTGACATATTTTGTCATTTTGTGTGATGCCAGTAGAAAACAAAGGCTCACTTCTGTGTTTTTATTCTTGTTACACCTTTTACTTAATATTCATTTGAAGAGCCAGTGTGGCAGGTAGAGTGGGGACAGGCTTTGGATTCACACCAACCTGAAAATCTCAGCTCTGCCACTTCTTAGTGGTGCAACTCTGGATAAATTGCTTGAGTACTTCTCTGTGCCTCAGTTTCCTGTAGGTATTATAAAATGAAGATGATAATACTTGCCTCACGGATTATGGACATTAAGTGACACAATGCCCGTTACATGCTTAGCACAGTGCCTGGAACATAATAGGTGCTCAATAAATGCTATCAATATCTATTTTTGTACAGTAGAAGCAGCTCTCTTAACCAGTTCAGCAGCTTAAAGGAAGCTTCCAGTCCCTGTGCAGAGCCGTCTAGGGGATGCCCACAGCATGTTGAACACTTGTAATCGGAGCCTTCTCTCCAGCGCCCTCATGTACTTCTCCAACTGTCTGAGTTGTATTTGTCCCCAGACCCGTTCTATGTTGTTTGTTCTCAAACCGATTTGTGCCAGTTGAACTTATAATTGTAATTAGGTGATTTAATTAAACATTAAGCAAAAAAGGATGTAAGTGCAATCCAAAAAGACAGTGCTTTTTTTTTTTTTAACTTGTATGCATGTACGTTTGTATGTATGCATTTATTTTTTTGGCCATGCAGCACGTGGGATCTTAGTTCCTTGACCAGGGAATGAACCCATGCCCCCTGCAGTGGAAGTGCAGAGGCCTAACCACTGGACTGCCAGGGAAGATCCACAGCTGCTTTTTCTATACAAAATAAATTTTGGAAAGACTTAATAAAGGTAACTCAATAAATTAAAGAAAAAATTCCATGGTACCTCGAATAGTTATTTTCATAGAGACAGAAAGTAGAATAGTGGTTGCCAGGGACCGAGGAGAAAGGGGGAATGGAGAGTTATTATTTAATGGGGACAGAGTTTCAGTTTTGCAAGATGAAATGAATTCTGGAGATGGATGGTGGAGATGGCTGCGAAACAATATGAATGTACCACTTCATACGACTGAACGAAGATGGTAAATTTTATATGTAGTTTATTAAATTAAAAAGTTGTTTTAATCTGTCACATTAACTGGGTGAGATACCTCTTAAGGATTGGTGGAATTTAAAAAGCTAGAGGAATTCCACATCTAGGTTGTTTTCTAGTGGTCTTTAAGTTTTCTTACTTTCAGGAAACCAAAATCGGAAATAATAGGTAATTCTAAAATTTTAGGTGTAGTTTATGCAAGAAAGAGAACAAAGCATGCTGACCCATGACCGGTTCTTGAAGATGAAGGCTTTGGCATAGGTCAAAATATCAGAGAATGAATGCATGCTTATATTTAAAATTTAAAATTAACCGTTTAAGTTATGTATGTGTCTTAGATTGGGCTCCAGGGAAACAGGCTCTGAGATGGAGATTTGCATGCAGGAAGCTTGTTGGGGAGCAAGCGCTCTCGGAACCAGGCCTGGATGGGAGTGAGAGAGGCAGGACTAATAGAAGGAGAATTGAAGCTCTGGCCTCAGCCAGTGGCGTGGGGATGCTAGTGCTGACCACCCTTCAGAGATGTGGCAGAGTGAGGCAGTTCGTACTGGCCTCCTGCACTGACCAGACATCAGGTGTGGGCTGCCCCCCAGCGGAGCGGGACATCACCTTGAGCAAGGCAACTTCCTTTGGCTGGAAGTGAAGCCCGAGAGGTTCTCACCTGTCCACTCTCAGCAGGTGACACTTCCAGCTGGGGGATGTGATGGTCCCCAGCATCCACAACTGGGTGTGTCCATTTTTTGCATGTTTTCCCTTTTCAACAGATTTTTTTTAATTGGCTGATTGACTTTCGGTCCAGATGGCTTCAGATAAGAGCGTCTTCACTGCTTACGCATGATCTTCTGAAGGTCTCACTGTGTTTGATCTTTACATACGCCAGTTGTCCCATTTGTGATATATTTGGGTTGGCCAAAAAGTGCGTTCAGGTTTTTTGTAAGATGTGGAAAAAACCTGAACGTGCTTTTTGGACAGCCCAATAGCAAGCCTGTGAGGCTTAATCACAGTGGATACGTGTGTGATGTGTTTGAAGCTCAAACGATGTTTGGGAGTCCATCACCTTCTAAATACTTTCCAGTATATATTGGGCTGGCCAAAAAGTCCGTTCGGTTTCTTCTGTTAAAAACTCAAATGGGCTTTTTGGCCGACCCAATATTGTGATTCATGAAACCTCCGACTTTTGCTTCTTAAATTTTCCAGACTTTTTTTTTGGCATTTGATGATTTTTTTTCCTCCTTTGGTCCAACTCTCCATGTTTGTGCCAAAGGTCACCTTTGTCTCACATCCTATGACCTGTAGTTCTTTATCTGCAGATTCTTCAGTTACTCTGCCATCTGCCACAAGTAACCGTTGACTCCTGCTCCCCTTACTTTACATTTTCCATGTAGACCTGCCTGTTGATCCTGATCCTCAGGCTCTTGACATCAATGATGGCCAATCTCCAGGATACCTCAGTTCATTTTTAAATATACTCTTCCAATCCTTAAAACAGAAGTCCTCTATATGTGGTTGTGTTTATTATTATTATTTTTTTACCATTTTTAAGTGTATAGTACCATAACATTAGCTATATTTATATTGTTGTACAACCAATTTGTACAACTTTCTCATTTTGCAAAACTGAAGCTCCCATTTCCCCTCCCTCCAGTCCCTGGCAACCACCGTTCTCCTTTCTGTTTCTGTGAGTTAGGCTACTCGAGGTACTTCATATCATACAGTATTTCTCATTTTTGACTGGCTTATTTCACTTAGCATCATGTCCTCAAGGGCCATCCACATTTAAAAGGAATTTCCTTTCTTTAAAAGGCTGAACAGTATTCCATCGTATGTATATAACACATTATCTGTTCATCTGTTGATGGACATTTGGGTTGTTTCCACCTTTCGGTTATTATGAATAATACTGCTATGAATGTGAGTGTGCAAGTTTTTATTTTTAAATACAGGTGTGTATATATATATATATATATTTTAACATCTTTATTGGAGTATAATTGCTTAAATACAGGTATATATTTTTGTTTCTATCAGCTTGCTGTGCCCCAAATTGTAAATGCTAAAGAGGGAGTCTGAGTCCCTTTGCAAGTGTGGCCATAAACATAGCACAAGGATACTATGATTACCCCATGGTGTCTCATTTTCCTTTCGAGTTCTGGCACGTGCTAACCTTTTAGTAAGAATACTATTCAGTCTCGTTTCTACTTAGCCCTTCATTTAGCCATGTTTTGTTGTTTCCTTGGTTTCAAATTTTATCTCTTTATGCGAACTGGGAGCTGAAGCCTTTCATTTGACTTGTGATCTTGTACATTCTGGAAGCTCATACCTGTAATTGTGCAACAAATAAAGCAGCTGGAAGAAATCTTTCCTGAACAAAACCCAAGTGGGGCATTTGGGTGCGAGCCAAGATTTCAACAGCTACAGAGGGAGATGTAAAAAGGCTGCCTATATTACAACAACAGCAAATCACTTCTGGCCCCATAGGAATGTCCTTTAGGTAATGATCAAACAGAGGGTAGGGACCTTTACACATTTAATTACCTGACCACAAAACAAAGTATTTACTGTAACCTTCTGAGGTCTCTATGCCAAGTTAATTACCGTGATATACCTGAAGGTAGAACAACATTGTGACTCAGTACACTCAGCCATAGCGGGAAATTCTGAGGCTGCTCAGTCTGAACCTGGCCTCTCATTAAATTGCTGTGTGGTCCTAGGCAAGACACTGTGAGTTTACCTTCCTGGGGTTCTATTCCTGCAACCAAAATTCAGAACTGTAATGCAAATGTAGCTACTGAACAACTAACAAATAATAAATGAAGCCCTGTGTTAACTGCCTGTTTATAGAGAAGAAAGTTTAATGTCCTACAGTGATCCAGTGAGTCAAATTTCACCGGGCATCTTGAAAAGATTGGTTATTTATTTTATTTATGTATATACATATACATCGGTCCAGGTTGACACATATAAAAGCAAAAGCTTGGACTGGAGGTGTGTTTTAAAAAATGTAAAGGAGCATCACATGTTTTTAACCATTTATCAGTTCATTCAGCCAACATTAAGGAGGACCTGGGTCAGTGCTTCTCAAACTTTCGGTGCATGAGAATCACCTGGAGGACTTTTTAAACACCCCTCCTGGACCCCATCCTCATAGTTGCCCATTCAGTAGATATTGTGGCAGGGCCTGAAAATGTGCATATCTAGTAGCCACAATCCCAAGTAATACTGATACTGCTGGTATACAGAGCACGCTTTGGGTACCTGAGTTCCAGAGACACTCAGAATGCCAAGGTGAAGAAGGCACCATCATGTCCATAGGGCAGATAGGATTATTATTGATAGTCTATGGTGTGATCCTGTTAATCACATTGTGTCACGCTGTGTGCGCACATATGTGTTTTAAAGGCATTTCAGAGCACATAGCACATGCAGAAGCATGGAGAACTGAAGCCACATGACATGTTCAGGGACATGGAGTTTGTGTTACTGGGGCAAAGGGCACATGGCTGGCCAGGGGGATTACAGTTGCAGCTGGAAATAGGGCTGCTAATCAGCTAACACGATAAGATTAGCCTGGATGATCCAGGTGAACCCAGTGTAATCACAAGGGTTCTTAAATGGAGAAGATGGAGGCAGGAGAGTCAGAATTAGGGAGACTGCAGTGTGAGAAGGACTCAGGCCAACACTGCTGGCTCTGAAGTTAGAGGAAGGGGGCCACGGGCCAAGGAATGCAGGCAGCTTCTAGAACCTGAAACAGGCTAAGTGAATGGATTCTCCTGTAGAGCCACAGAAAGGAATGCAGCCCTGCTGACACCTTGATTGTATCCCAGTGAGACTCATTTCGGACTTCTGACCTCCAGAACTGTAACATAATAAATGTGTCATTTTAAACCACACGCACACACAATTACCTGTTTTCCATTATTTTCCAGGTTCTTTTTCTAGCCAATGAATAGTCAGCCACTCATCCTTGTCCAAAATGGTCTATCATTGTGAACAATTGGAATACAAAGACATTAACGATAAAAAGGCTTTATAGAAATAGGTTTTCTTATTACAAAAACAATGCATGCTTATTACGGAAACTATAGACAAAAAAAAAAAAAAATGCACAGAATCCCACCCATTATTTAGAAAATCACTGCTAAAACCCCTAGAGACTAGCTTCTCAGATCCTTCTCTGTGTCTATGTGCATTTTTCCCTACTGAAATAGGGTCATGCCATGTGTGTTTTGAAAACTAGTATAATTTGTTTAAGCAGTCTTCCAATTGTCTCACATTTGCACTATTCCAACTTAACTCCCGTTGTTTGACATTTACTCTGTTCCCGGTAATCCCCTGTGGCTGATGCCTAAACTGAAAGGTGAGGAAGAACAGGAGTCAGCCAGGGAAAGATGGCAGGCCGGAGGGATAGACGTTCCAGGCCAGGGGCACTGCAGGTGAGGAGACCGTGGTGCCTGGGAGGAGTGGAGAGCTGTCCGGTCAGGCTGGAGTGTGGAGGGGGAAGGCTGAGGGGTGTGGAGGCTGGAGAGATTAGCAAATAAAAAGGGAAAAAGTCTGCAGCCTATCACCAGACGGTATACTTTGTTGTTTTCACCAACCTGATTTTGACTAAGTTGTTTTTGGCAAATTGCTGTCAGTCAAGTTATTTAGATCTGAATTAACAGGATTTGGGGCCTTAGGGATCCGGTAGTCTGCTGGAGCCGCTGGTGCAGGCCCTCAAGCCAGCTCTGCCCATCTTTTTCCTCGCTCACATTCAGTGATGTCACCTTGGTAGCTTGAAATCAGCAAATGCTGCAAATCAGGAAATTTTTCTTTTTTGCAGGAGAGCCAGTTCCCCAGCACATTGCTAGATGTGCCTAAGATGGAAGAAGTCCAGAATAAATGCCCTGGGTTTTTGGTGTGGGACTCGAACACTAAAGTCAGATACCAGGGCCAGGAAGCATTCACTTTGGAGTCAGAAGGACTAGGGTCTGAATCCTAACCATCACTTTCCTGCCACTTCCAGCAGAGTAACTAACTTCTCTAAGCCTCAGTTTCCTTATATGTGAAATGGGGTCGCTAATATTTAACTTGCAGATTAGTGATAAAAATTAAAACTTGAAAGACAGAAGCTATTATGATTATTACTACAATGAAGGAGGAGCATGAGGGCATTAAGTTCATGGGGGTTTGGGGGGGTTTTTTTCTTTGTTTTTTTTGCTGCACCTTGTGTCATACGGGATCTTTGTTCCCCGACCAGGGATCGAACCCGTGCCCCCTGCAGAGGGGATGCAGAGTCTTAACCACTGGACTGCCAGGGAAGTCCCAAGTTAATTTTTTTTATTACGTGAAGTTTGAGTTGCTTTGGAGGCTTTTAGATTTAAAAAAATCCTGTAATAACAACGGTAGCTAACATTGTTGAGCGTTATTAACTATGTGTTTTTTTTTTTTTTAATTTTATAGCTACTTTATTTATTTATTTATTTATTTTTGTCTGTGTTGGGTCTTCGGTTCGTGCGAGGGCTTTCTCTAGTTGCGGCAAGTGGGGGCCACTCTTCATCGCGGTGCGGGGACCGCTCTTCATCGCGGTGCGCGGGCCTTTCACTATCGCGGCCCCTCCCGTTGCGGGGCACAGGCTCCAGACGCGCAGGCTCAGTAGTTGTGGCTCACGGGCCCAGCTGCTCCGTGGCATGTGGGATCTTCCCAGACCAGGGCTCGAACCCGTGTCCCCTGCATTAGCAGGCAGATTCTCAACCACTGCACCACCAGGGAAGCCCTAACTATGTGTTTTTACATGTGTTATTTCAAAAGAAATAATTTACATGCGCTAATCCTCAAAAGAACTCTAGCGTAGATACCAGTGATATGATTACTCCCATTCTGTAGCTGAGGAGACTGAGGTTTAAGTAAGATAACTTTCTGATGGCCAGAGAGCTGCTGAATGCAGAGACAGGACTTGGATGCGAGTTTGTCTGAATTCAGAGTCTACATTTTTAAACTGCATATGGGGTCTCCATTCATCAGAGACATCGAAGCTAGGTGGTACCCGTTTGTGAGTCCTGGGCGTAGTTGCCGGCCTGGGTTTGAGTGGATTACACCCGAAGGGTCTATAGAGTGAGAAGAGGAGAGGGCAAGGATGCAGCCCCGGGCAACGCTGGTTTTTAAAAGGCAAGCTGAGAGTTTAGAGCAGGAAGGAAGGATCATCCGTTTCAGGTGCCACAGGGCAGAGTCATAAAAGGTAAGAATTAGAAAGGATTCCTTGGACTTGGCAAGATGAACAACATCGATAATATTAACAAATGCAGTTTGGATAAGGTAATGGCGGCAGAAGCCAGGTTGCTTTGGTCGAGGAGTGAATTGATGGTGAGCAAGTAGAGAGAAGTGGCGGAAACGACTTTTGAAGAATCAGCTGCTAGAGAAGTAACTGGGAATCTAGGGAGATATTTAACAACATATATGTGTTGGGAAGAAAGAAGTTTTTTTTTTTTTTTAAAGGATTTTCTTATTTATTTATTTATTTATTTATTTATTTTTGGCTGTGTTGGGTCTTCGGTTCGTGCGAGGGCTTTCTCCAGTTGCGGCAAGCGGGGGCCACTCTTCATCGCGGTGCGGGGACCGCTCTTCATCGCGGTGCGCGGGCCTTTCTCTATCGCGGCCCCTCCCGTCACGGGGCACAGGCTCCAGACGCGCAGGCTCAGCAATTGTGGCTCACGGGCCCAGCTGCTCCGTGGCATGTGGGATCTTCCCAGACCAGGGCTCGAACCCGTGTCCCCTGCATTAGCAGGCAGATTCTCAACCACTGCGCCACCAGGGAAGCCCAAGAGTAAGTATTGATAGAAGTGAATGTATAGGAACGCGATTGAAGGAGCCTAGTGCCTTAGGAGGTGGTTGGTGGGATCCAAAGCCTGGCCGGAGAATTATGACTGGACTGATCTTGTGTTTGTGTCATGTGGGCTGGGTGTGTTAGGAGGAATGAGGAGGCAGAGAATTGAGGATACTGGTCAGTATAACTACAGGCTGGCCCTGTGGGCTCTAGGCTAGGGAGAGGACAAGTAAAACTGGACGGCCCTTCATAGACTGAGAGAACGTTAAGCGGTCAGGGTCCTAGGAGTCTCAGAAGATGTTGAAAGGAAGGTGGGAATAAATGAGCAGTAGAGTCATAAGAGTTATGCGAGTTATCCACAGTGAATGGGATCTTGACACTCAACAGTTCATATGCAGAGAAGTTCTGAATAGTTGACAAGGCCCCTGGTCTTGCCATTAAGTTCAGTTTTTGAAGCAGAGTAGAGGTGAAGGTCATCAGAATTGAGATCAAGGGACTCAAGGCCTAGAATTGTGGTTGAGACCTCACACTGGTGTCCTTCATCTGATAAGAGTGCATCTTTTTATAGTTCTTTGTTATTAATCCAAATGTTTATGTCTAAAGAGGTCCCCCCCTTTGGAATTAGCAGATGCAAACTTTTTTTTGTTTTGTTTTTTGGCTGCATTGGGTCTTTGTTGCTGCTCGCGGGCTCTCTCTAGTTGCGGCGAGCGGGGGCTACTCTTCGTTGCGGCGTGCGGGCTTCTTATTGTGGTGGCTTCTCTTGTTGCGGAGCACGGGCTCTAGGTGCGTGGGCTTCAGTAGTTGTGGCACGTGGGCTCAGTAGTTGTGGCTCGGGGGCTCTAGAGCACAGGCTCAGTAGTTGTGGCGTGCGGTATCCTCAGCCATTGAGAAGCTAGGATCTTGAGTTCTGAAGGGAGAAGGCCTGGATTTGAATGCTGGCTCCGTCACTTACAAGCTGACTGACCTCGGGCAAGGGACTTCTCTAATCTTCAGAGCGCTTAACTATGAAACAGTGAGAGAACGTGTACCCATCTTGTTATAAGGCGGTAAAGAATCATCTACATAAACTGCCTAGCCCAGTAGCTGGCACGTGGCAAATGCTTAACAAATGACAGCTGCTATTATTATTATTATTAACACTATTCTTCAGAAAGTGTAAGCTGTACATTTCCCAAAAGGAGAAAAAAATGAATCTAGGACTTTTATATTCTTCCCCTACCAATCCCAGGAAGAGGTTCCTAAGAAAAAGTTGAAGATGCTATCAGATTTCCCGGCCACCAAGTAAAGAATATGTCACTCCCCAAGAGGAGTGTTTATACCCTAACTGGGAGGGACATCTTTATTTTTTATTATTTATTTATTTTATTGAAGTATAGTTGATCTACAATGTTGTGTTAATTTCTACTGTGCAGCAAAGTGATTCAGTTATACACATATATACATTCTTTTTCATATTCTTTTCCATTATGGTTTATCTCAGGATATTGAATACAGTTCTCTGTGTTAAACAGTAGGTCCTTGTTGTTTATCCATTCTATACATAATAGTTTGTATCGGGCTTCCCTGGTGGCTCAGTGGTTAAGAATCTGCCTACCAATGCAGGGGACACGGGTTCGAGCCCAGGTCTGGGAAGATCCCGCATGCCGCGGAGCAACTAAGCCCGTGCGCCACAACTGCTGAGCCTGTGCTCTAGAGCCTGCGAGCCACAACTACTGAGCCTGCATGCCACAACTACTGAAGCCCACACGCCTAGAGCCTGTGATCTGCAACAAAGAGAAGCTGCTGCAATGAGAAGCCCGCACACCACAGTGAAGAGTAGCCTCCGCTCGCCGCAACTAGAGGAAGCCCCTGCGCAGCAACAAAGACCCAACGCAGCCAAAAATAAATCTAAAAAATAAATACATTTCTTAAAAAAAAAAAAGAAAGAAAAGATACATGCATCCCAATGTTCGTTGCAGCACTACTTACAATAGCCAAGATAGGGGAGCATCCATTGACAGAGAAATGGATAAAGAAGATGTGTACATATATACAATGGAATATTAATTACTCAGCCATAAAAGGGAATGAAATAATGCCATTTGCAGCAACATGGATGGACCTAGAGGTTATCATACTAAGTGAAGTAAATCAGACAGAGAAAGAGAAACATCATTTGATATCACTTATATGTGGGATCTCATAAAAAAAAAGATACAAATGAACTTATTTACAAAACAGAAACAGACTCACAGATCTTGAAATCAAACTTACTGTTACCAAAGGGGAAACGTAGGGGGAAGTGATAAATTAGGAGATTGGGGTTAACAGCTACACACTACTATATATAAAATAGATAACTAACAAGGACCTATTGTATAACACAGGGAACTGTACTCAATATTCTGTAATAACCTATATGGGAAAGAATCTGAAAAAGAATGGATATATATATATATATATATATATATATATATATATATATAACTATAACTATATATATATATAACTGATATATATATATATATATATATATATATATATATATATATATATATATATAACTGATTCAGTTTGCTGTACACCGGAAACACATTGTAAATCAACTATACTCCAAAAAAAATTAAAAAAAAAAAAAGAATTACTCAGAAAAGTAATATAAGAGGTATGCAAGGAGAAGAAAGCATTTCTTGTGTAACAATAAAAATGAGTTACTCAATAGAAAGGACCACCTTGAAAATTATACTAATTTGCTACTAAATTAATTTGCTATTTGCTGGAAGCTATTTTCAGGAAATGATACCTTGTTCTGTGCAGGCCCAACTCCAACTTTCATATTTAAAAGATGCATTTACCAAGGTCTCATACTTGGATGAACTCCTGATGCGTATTCAGAAGGTACTGATGGGAGAGAAATGGATGAGCACACATCTTTAAAACTGTAATATGTTGGTCATTTCTTTCAATTTATATTCACTGACCAGATGAAGGTTTTTATTTGAGCCCTATCTGCAAGAGTATAAGAATAGTTCACCTTGTCTTACAAGAAGTAAAACAGCAGAACAGTTTTGTTTTACTTTCAAAGTTAGGTACATCCGTAAACAATATCAATTTGTACCAAATCCCTAACCCTGTACTTCCCCTCCCCCACTGCCTTCTCCAACACACACAGTGCAATACACAGAGCTAGCAAGAGGTAAATCTGGCCAGTACACCCCAGAATGGTCCAGAAAAATACTCCTTATCATGGGGCCTAAGGCCAGCGGGCTGATACCCAAAGCCGGGTCCCAGAAATAACAAAAATGAAACCAGGAGATCAGGTTCCAACCAGGACTTTCTTAAGGCCCAGGTGTCAACACCTACGGGTTGGATGGGAGGAAGCAACTAGAAGCTCAAGAGTAAGAGCAGAGGGGTCAGCCATGCAGGAGGTGCTCAGGCTGGATTTCCGGTCGGGAGGGCCAGCTCTGGGCAGCAGTGGCACCAGCACCCAAGCTGGCTTGCGGTCTCCTTCCTTGTATTCATTCATCTGGCCCAGCGGTTCTGTACGTGTGATCCCCGGCCCCAAGGGGTCTCTGAGGCCCAAACTATTTTCATAATGCTAAGGCACTGTGTGCCTTGTTTCACTCTCTTGACATTTGCATTGATGATGCAAAATCTGTGGTAGGTAGCACTGCATGAATCGTTTCACCTGTTTTTAGCATAAATCAAGGCAGTAATACCAAATTGTACTGATAATCATTGTATTCTTCGCCACTTTGCCCTCACAGCTAAAAAAAAAAAAAGAAAAGTCAGTTTCACTTGAGTATCCTTGATGAAGCAATAAAAAATTGTTTTATTAAATCTTAATTCTCAAGTGCACATCTTTTTAACATTCTGGGAAGTACCCATACTGCATTTCTGTCACACGTGGAGGCACGATGATTGTCTCCAGGAAAAACTCTTGCCCAGTTGTTTAAGTTGAGATCTAGACTGGCCACTGTTTTAATGGAACACTATTTTTATTTGAAAGAATGACTGACAGACAAACTACGGTTATTTAGACTTGAGTACTTGGTCGACATTTTTTAAAAAATGAACGAAGTGAGCCTGTCATTTCAAGGAAAAGAACTGTGACAGTATTTGTTGCCAATGCTAAAATTCAAGCTTTCAAGTGAAAGTTAAAATTTGGGAAACTTATATCTGCCACTGTGAGCTTGACAGTTTCTCAATACTTAAAGACTTTTCTGATAAATTCAGTGGTGATATTAACAAATGTAGTTTTTAAAATATTGTATAATGAAATGTGTTAACATTTAGAAGATAACCAATGCATGGTGTTACAAAATCATGGTTGGGTAAAAGATCCATTGAAAATACAAAATACACCAAAGGATTTTAATGTAGCAAAGTATGAAAAGTTAATTGATATGATTTCAAATTATACATTGCAGCTAGCCTGTAAGAAATTACCACTTACTGAGTTATGGTATAATATCAAAAGGAATATCTACAGTTATATGAAAAAACTATTAAAATACTCCTCCCTTTTCAACTACATATCTGTGTGAGGCTGTATTTTTCTTTATATACCACAATCAGAATGCCACAAAGGGATTTCAGAAGCAGATAGGAGAATCCAGCTGTAATGTATTAAGAATTTTAAAGACGTGCAAAAATGTAAAATAATTCTCTTACCACAGTTTTTTGGTTTGTTTTGGAAAGCTTACTTAGTTTTCATTTAAAAAGTTATGTTACAACGTAATTAACTTATTTTTAAATGAATTAATCTTTTAAATTTTTCTCAGTTTTAATTTCTAGTATGGTAACAATTGATAGATATAACGCACATAAACAGAAGCCTTTGGAGTTCTGAGTTTTTAAGAGTTTAAAGGAATCCTGAAGGCACAAAGTTTGAGAACCACTGGTTTAGTACATATAGAATACTTAGCATGTACTGGGCCTGCGCTGGTACAGGGATAGTATGGTGCACTGGACAGACACGGGCCCTGCCCTCAGAGCTAGCAGTCACCTACAATTAAACAGATAGTTCCCATAGAGTGGGAAGTGTCATGATAGGAGAAGCACAAAGTGATATGGTAGCACCTGGCCCTTTTTAGGGAAGACTTCCAGGAGGAATTAATGTCTCTGGTGATACTTGAAGGATGAGTAAGAGTTAGCCAGGCAAAGAGAGCTTGATTGCTTTGGGTATATGGAAAAGCATGTGCAGAGGTCCCCATGTGAGAGATCATGACTTCACTGCAGAAATAAAAGAAGTCGCGTGTAACAGGAGCACAGAGTGGAGGGATGGTGAGATGTGAAGCTGGACTAGAAGACAGTAGCCAGGTCGTGAAGGGCTTTGTGAGTGTGTGAGGACCTCCCCCTAGGGGAAATGGAGGATCCCGGGGGAGGGCGTTAAGTCAGGAGAGCGACTTCAGATTGCATTTTAGACAGATCTCTCTGGCTGTAGAGAATGGAGGTCTAGAGGCAGGGAGACCAGTTAGGGGTCACCATGGCAACCAAATCAAGAGATGATGGAACCTGGGCTAGGCTATGGCCCAGGTGTTGGAGAGATGTGGACAGACTTAAGGGAGATTTGTGTGAAGTTTACAGATCTAGGTAAATAGATTGGGTGTGGTTAAGGAGGGAAGGGTAGGTATCAGGACTAAATTTAATTCATTTGTATCATTTTTTTAGATTGCACATATAAGAGATGAACAAATGAACTTATTTACAAAACAGAAATAGACTCACAGACATAGAAAGCAAACTTGGGTTACCAAAGGGGAAAGTGGGGGAGAGAGATAAATTAGGAGTTTGGAATTAACAGATACACAGATACATGCTACTATATATAAAATAGATAAACAGCAAGGACCTACTGTATAACACAGGGGACTGTATTCAATATCTTGTTATAACCTATAATGGAAAAGAATCTGAAAAAAGATTATATATATATATATATATATATCTGATTCAAGTATATATATATATATATATATATATATATATATAAGTATATATATATATATATATCTGAGTCCGTTTGTTGTACATTTGATAACAACACAACATTGAACATTGTAAATCAACTATACTTCAATTAAGAAAATTTTTTTGACAAGACTGAATTTAGGTTTCAGGTTTAGCACCTGGGAGTAACGATAATGCTCACTGACAGAGGGAAAACAGAAGGTACAGGTTGTAAAAGGGGGAGGATGTATTCCATTTGAGCCATCTCCAAGCTATCCAAGAGGAGATGCCCAGTCAGCATTTGGATATGTGGTTCTGAAGCTGAGGAGGAAGAGCTGGACAAGAGACATAGATTTGAGAGTTATTAGTATATAAATGGTAACTGAAGGCATAGGATGAGTGAGATCTTGCCGAGAGAAGGATTTAGACAAGAAGGGAAGACTATCTGAAGAGAGAACCATGGGGAGTACCAACATTTAGGAATAAACAAAGAAAGAGTGTGCAAAGTTGGCTGGGAAAAGTGCCCAGAGAATTAAGAGAATCCAGAGACTATGTGGTCTCCGCAGAGACTATTGAGACTATTGAGATCAAGGAGATAGAGGAAGAAGGAGGGGTCAGTGATGACCAGTGTTGTCAAGAAGTCAGTGAAATGATTAAGAGAGTCTTCTAGATTGAGCAACAAGAAAGTAGTTGTTGAGTCATTGACTGTATCCAGAGCAATGTCAGTGGAGCGGTAGGCTCCAAGAGCTGGAAGAGAGAGGAAGAGAAGAGAGGAGGGGGTTGGTGGAGGACAGGAGGGGAAAGATAGAAAAAGGTGTGGTGGGTGAGTGGGGAGAGAGAGAGGGATGCTGAGATGTGAGATTATTATAATTCTATGGGAAGGAGCCCATAGAGAGAGAAGGTTGAAGATACAAGAGGAAAGGGGAAATCAATGGTGAGGTTCCAGAAGACTAAGGAGGGAAGGGGATTTGGAGAACAGGTGGAGGGAAGCTATGTCTCCAACAGAGAACCAAGTTTCAATTAAGGCATAAGGTACAGTGAGCATTAGCTGAAGAAGATGTAGGATAGTTTAATTAGAAACGGAAGCTCCGTGGTACCCATTGGAAAGGTTTAGGAGGAGAGCAGTGGGAGTTTGGATCAAAGGAGAAAAAAAACAGAGCAGCGTGAGGAAGAAGACAGGGAAGACGAAGCCTAGAGGGGCTCACCAGAGTGGCCAAGTAGAACAGTTACATGAGGAGAAAGGCAGGATACACAGAGAGCTGGATCTTATTTTAGATATTGGTAATTAAATTACAGATATTGGTAATTTAATCTTTTCTTTTTACACAATGATGCATTTGTATCACAACCTAAAAATTACCCTCAATAATAGTGATTCATTTTTTTTTTTAACCAAAATATTTTCTAGCCAATTCAAATTATTCCTGTGTGTTCTGTTGTTTAATTTTATGTTCACCGGGTTAAATCTTCATCTATGCTCCTGACATTGAGTTCCCTATGTAGAAAAATCTATTCATTATGAAGACATTTATTGCTCTATTGAGTTGTCTATTTAAAACACAGAGAACCGAAAATTAAATGTAGTGCATTTCTATTTTGGAAAAAAAGTGGATGAATGGGTACTATTTTCTTGAATACACCGTGTTTGTCTTAGATAATTAATAGTCCAGATTCATAGGCTAACAGATGCCAATCCTTGCTTGTTTTGATACTTGTTCCTTATTGAAAGGGATGCTTCCTAAGACTTATACATGCCATGTTCTGCATCAGGGGAAATGATAAGACAGATGTAATGGAGACAGTTGCTTTTGGGACACAGCTAAGCTAAGTGATCAACAGAGACGTTGGTCTCCAAAATCTATTTCTCTGAGGTTAATTATGCAAAGTATGAAACAGTTTCTTTGTTGAAATTGTGAAATAAAATATCTCAAGTAGCTTCAGTATAAGATTAAGCCATTAAGTACTTATAGATTCCAAGTCTACAGCCCTCTACTAAATATTTATTGTATTTAAGACTTTGGTGTTTGTTCCAGATACATTCTTTAATGACATATCCTAATTTCTCTAAATTTCTAATATTGGTAAATGAGAATATCCCTGTGTTGTGTACTTATAAGTGTGGACTACAGTACAGTACAAGGGCACTGTCAAATGAGAAATCTGCAGTTAATACTTAGTGGATCTGATCAGGAGGTCAGAGTTTATTTTTTTATTTCTTCCCAGTGTAACCCCCAAGAGGCCGTCTGTTCCATTTCTTAACATGTATAGTGGATTCTCCTGTCAATATCCAGGCTGGGACAGAGTAATGGAGAGAGCTTTGTCTTCCATGCCACCTAATCCCATCTGGCTCCCAGCCCCACCATCTCTGTTATAAACAGAAGCCCCTCCACTCTTTCTGGGTGTCTCATGCCTATTCTACTTGGATCTTCATTTGTTCTGACTTGGCCTCCACTCTTCCCCTCACTCAGGCTTTCCAAGGACATCCTTGGAATCTTTCTTTCATTGTAAGTGAACTTTCCTGCATCCTTAACTGAGTGGTAGAACATTGCATCTTCCTTCTTGCTTTAGCTGACATTCAGCTCTTCTTCAAGAGCTTTGCCCAGTTGGTCTTTTGAGGGAACACTACTTCAGAAGCACGATGCTGTTTGGAGACCAACATTTCCCACCCTATGGTAGACCCTCCCTTTTTGATCATCCCAAATCTGATTGATTTGCTTTCTGTGTCCATGGCACTGTCATCCATCAAGTTCCAGATCACCTGCATCACATACAGCCTCTGACATCATCCTGGGTGCTACCCAGTACTTTAGATTTTCAGTTCCTTCGCCCTCTCAGTTCCAGAGACCTTCATCTCCATTACTTTAGCTGACTGCTCACTTAGCAGGACCATTGTTTGGTCCTGGTAATGTCTGGACCATTACCAGGAAGTGCACCATTTCTAAAATCTCACCTTCAAATAACTCTTTTCTGTGAGCCAGGACCTCTGATACAGTATTGAGTGGTAGGGTTGGTAGTGGGCATCCATGTTGTATTTCTGGCTTTTTATGCAAATGCTTCTAAGTCTTTATATCACCATTTAGTATGATATTGCTATAGGGTTTTGGTGGAAGGAAAAAAATCCTTTATATTCCAAATCTGCTCAGTTTTTTCATGTGTCAATAGATGTTGGGCTTCTGTGATTTTTTTTTTTCCCCTACATATGTGAAGTTCTCATATTGTTTTTCTCCCTTAATCTGATATTTACAGCATTAAATTTTTTTCTCCTCCGTTTTTCCTCTCCTTTTGAAACTTCTTTAATGTCAGCGCTTTCCCTTACATCTTCTCCTTAATTTTTTCCCCTTACATCTGTCTCCTTAATTTTCCTTTCAGTGTTTCCCCCTATCTTTTTTTATCTCTCTCTACTGCATCGTGGGAGATTTTCTTAGTTTTGCCTTCCAGTTCATTAAATCTCTCTTAAGCTGTATGAAACTTGCTAATTATATTTTTTCATTACAAGATTTTCTGTTGGTTTCTTTTCATCTCTAACTCTTTTTCT
This sequence comes from Balaenoptera acutorostrata, assembly GCF_949987535.1. Taxonomy (NCBI): domain Eukaryota; kingdom Metazoa; phylum Chordata; class Mammalia; order Artiodactyla; family Balaenopteridae; genus Balaenoptera; species Balaenoptera acutorostrata. The sequence goes on along the minus strand of NW_026645705.1, from coordinate 47,213 downwards.
TTCACACCCTTCTGATTTCACAGTCTTGTTTGATAGGTATTAGTCCCTCCATTATGATGACATTGAGGATTTTAAATGTCTTTTTCAGAGTGTTCTATTATAGCTATTTCCTCAGATGTGAATTGTCTCTTTTGTCAGAGTGCATTTAATCATGCTGCATATCCTTGCATATTTTGTAGTTTTCTTTTCTTTTCTTGAGAGCTTACCTCCCCTGTGGATCTGCTCTACAAGGGTTCTCTCTGAAGGGTGGTTTTGAGATTTCCTCAATCCCAGACCCAGGAATTTCTTAGCTCTGAAACAAGTCATAAATTAAGCATGGCTTGGGAATCCTACTACAGGGACGTAAAAATTTCTGTGCCCACATGTGATTCAGACTCAGTTGCTAGTGAGATATATGCATCTTATCTTCATTTCTAGTCACAGGTAATGTGGGGTCTTGATCCTAACCGAAAAAAAATGGAACTCTTCTCACCCCACCCTACCCCTGATATCTGTGAGGCATATTCAGTCCCTTCCCCTTTGCAGATGTAGAAACCTCAGACCCCTCCAGTCTTTCTGGCGCCTGCCCCCACCCCATCCTCACAATGGCCACAGAGTCTTCGTCATCACTTAGCACCATGGGCTTATGATCCTTTTCTATTCAGATACTTTCCTGTCTTGTTTTAGAAAATGGTTTCAATCAGTAAAGGTCCCAGCAGAAAATAGAGCATCACTCAGATACTTAAATTCAAGAGATTTTAATGAAGAAACTATTTACAGAAGTATGGACAGGAATAAAGAATCCAACAAGGTCATTTGAGGTACCAGGGACTAGGAAGCTGTCACCACTCCCAGTCTGAAGGGACAAGGGAGAGAATGTTATTATTGGAGGCCAGGGACAGCTGGAGCTACGGAGGAGGGTAGAAGCTGAGTTTGGAGGGAAGTAGCCACTACCAGAAGAAAGACCTGAGGCAGGGAGGGAGCAGGAAAGAAATACCCCATCCTCTCTCCTCCTCTTCTCCTATCTCTTGCTGGTAACTTCTGTTGGCCAAACCCAGCTGGAAGGCACCAGCAAGGAAGCGCGGGTAATAGGGCCCAGAGAGGCACAGAGCAAGGCAGGGAATGGATTGGAGGGATATGAAAGTAGAGAATAAATAAATAATACAAGGCTTATGTGATTTTTTTGTTAAAAAAATTTCATTTGTTATTTCTATATGTTGCAGCAGACTGAGAATTTTCAGCAAGTGTTTACCCTGCCATGTTGACTCAGAAGTCTAATAATCCCTACTCCAACCTCTTACTCAGCTGAATCTCTCATTCGGGCACACCCCTAACGTTTGCAGGGCCTGGGGCAAGGTACAAACAGAAGCCCGCATGCTATATGTCTAGAGATATGAAAATTATAAATCAAGGTAAACTATTAGGTAAAATATGTTTTATCTTCCTACCTTGACAAATATACTTTAATAATGACTCGAAGGCAAAGCTGTGATGTGGAACTCATCGGTTCCTGGGCGAGCCACGTGGGGCACTCACGGCATGGGGGAGAGCTGGCCTCTGTCCCTGGCTCTGCTCCAGGTGATAAGGAGCCTCACATGCACTTGTGTGGACGCCCAGCCCTCACATCCCACCTCAATCCACATGACCTACGAACAGCCACCCTTTGGGTGGACCCTCAGGAAGAGGCCTGCACAGGCACTGAAAGCGTGCTTAGGCTGCTTGGGTAGGGAATCCTAGGGTCCCAGGGACCTGGAACGGGGTCTGAAAGGTGGAGGATGGAGGACGGAGGGGGGGCACATCTCGTTCGTCTTGCAGACTCCCTTTGTGGAGAGGGGTGCAGCCAGAGAAGGGCCAGAGCAGAGGCCTCTGAAATTCAGGTCCCAGGGCAGGGTCCCCGCTGGCCTGGGTTTAGTGCTGGTCCCATTGCACCTGATCTTCATCTTCATCAAGACCTCCAGTCCCTTCTCTTCTCTGTGTTTTTCTCAGACTGTGAGCCTCCCCGCCTGGCCTGGGTCCTCTGGTCCATCACGCTCTCAGCAAGGCCCTCGGCTTCCTAGCCCCCTTGTCCTTCCATCATTCGTACCCGGCAACCCGAGTCTCCGTCTTCCTGCTTTACGCAGGCTTGGTGAGGGCCTGCCATGGGAACAGTATAAGCAGTATTCACGTCCCAGTTGCACCTCTGGACCACCAGCTTCTTCCTGGTTCCCCCAAAACACTTTCGAAACTTCGCCACTCTTCTCAGGCTCCTGCCCCACCTCTTCTCTGTCACTCTCATCAAATGGCCTCGCTTCCCATTTCTCTAAGAAAAGAGAAGTCACCAAAGCCACAGTGTCTTTTACTTCCTGCCCCCCCCCACACCGCTCTGCAGTTTTACTGGACACTGTTGACAATGATGGTGAGGATAAGGATGGAGGATAATGGCTAACTTTTTCCACCCCTAAGCCCCACCTGCCGCCATGACGCCTTCCTCCTGTCTCAGAGGTGAAGGGGCTGCTTCCCCGCCCCCCAGCCTCTGGCAGATCCTTCCACCATGACTTTGGATTCTGCCCCTTCCTGCTTGCTGGGGACCTAACTGCATCAGTGATCTCTGTCTAACACTCTGCCTTTAACCTGCAGTCACTCCTCTGCCTCTCATTTCCAAATCCCCTCCAGTCCATGGTGGTCTTATTTCTGCCCCAATAACTCGGCTGAAACCTCTCCAATCAGGTCCAACAGTCACCTCTACTGGCTAAAGCCAATGGGTACTTTAGCCCTTCTGCACAGTATTTGACACAAGTGAGCTGGCCTACTAAACATGCTCTTTGCCCTTGACACCCATGCTCTTCCTGCTTTTCCGGGCAGCTTTCTGAGTCTCCTTCCCTTCATTGTTGTCTTTTTCAGAGCTCTGCCCTCAGCTGCTTCTCTTCTTATTCATTAAACTCTCAGCCCTGACCTGTGGGTGCTCAATCAATCTCAAATTATGTATGCAAATCAGGCAGTCGTTTCAAATTCAAGCAAGGAACTCAAGTCTTTAAAAGTTTAAGCAAGAAGGAGCAAACTTCTTTTTGGAGGGATACACATTTCCAATTATGAATGATGTATTACTTATTGGAACTGGAGTCCACTGAGGGAGAAAAAACCATAATAGCTTATTTCAGAACTAATACAGCTATACATTAGCAACAGAAATGATGTCCCTATCTTATTAGAAATACAACAAAGAGGTAACTTAGCAGCTGTCTCCTGCACTGTCATTTCATTTTGCTGTGTAGTTCTTGGCAGAGAATCTAGAAAAGAAAAAAAAATAATTAAGAACCACACTGTGTTCTCCTAGACTAAATGAGTTCTGCTGTTCTGAGAAACAAATCTTAAAAGGCAATATATGTTCCATGATTATTAGAAATAGAACATTTTCAAAATTGTTTTTTTTCCCCTAGAGACATGTGATTAAACATTATGGCCTTTTCCCTTCTAGCTAAGAGAAATGTCGTAAAGTTTCTCTTAGCTCCATGTTCCAAACCCAAAATTCGAGGGCCAAACATCAGCCTAGGGGCCATAATTAGATCTTGAAACCCACTTTGAAAAAAGAATTCCACAGAGAACTATTCAGGGCTCTCTTTTCATTGAGATAAAGAGATGCCACATGTAGAGCATTTATTTGTTTATTCATTCATCGTTCATTCCACAAATAATTATGTTAATAGCCACTTAAAGTCATCTTAGAATGGGTATTATTTAATGTGCAGAAGGATGCATGGCAAAAAGAGACGCTGAGTTTATTTTTTCCTTTATTTGGCCTTTACCTGCCAAGGTTTCTTTTCCCCACCTTCAGAATGTGTTTGCCAGCAGGACCTACTTTGCATATGTGTCATATTATTATATTCCATCTTTCCCTGTTACAGTCATTTTAATAGTGATTTGGGTTGTGGTATCTTTGTGCTACTCTGTCCTGAAGCAGAGGGAACTCTTACCAGTCCAGGGAAAGAAGGAATTGTCAAAATGAAATCAGATGTCAGGGTTCCATTGCCTGCTGATTTGTACAGTTCACGTTTTTACAACGTAAGTATGAACTAAAACTGGTATTACGGCCACTTTAATTTTTATCGACATGTCTAAGAATATGAATATGGCTAAAAGGGAGATAGATGAGATGTGCAGATTTCGTGGGAAACATTATTAATGCTCTTAATCTTCTGGCGTTACCTAGGGGCCCAAGAGAGCACAAGGCAGAATTGAATACAGTCCCAGCCCAGAATAAGAGGCCAATGCATGTTAGCCTAGGAGTGGAAAAGCCATTGCCTGCAGCGGTAACATAAATGTATGACTTAGGCTGGGTGGGAGATCACAGGCAGTGGTGGGGCTTTGGCAACCTGGAGAGCTCCTAAGTTGCCTAAAGGCATCCATGTTTAACAAATGGAAAAAGCACTGTGCTCGCCAAACAAAAACGTGTCTAGAGATTCAGTACTGTCCCAGCCCAAGTGTTAGATCTCTGAAGTATGCCTATCCCTTGCTTTATTTCCTCCATTCCCCTTTCCACATACCCTCTTTCACTCTTTTACTTCCCACCACCATCCACCCTGTATCTCGGACTGCTTGCCACTTCAGCTGAGAGCTGCAATCACAAAGTTTCTACCTCATTTCAAAGAATATCTAATGTCCATCGACAGATGAATGGATAAAGAAGATGTGGTGTGTATACGTACATGCACAATGGAATATTACTCAGCCATCCAAAAGAATGAAATAGTGCCATTTGCAGCAACAGGGATAGACCTAGAGATTATTATACTAAGCAAAGTAAGTCAGAAAGAGAAAGACAAATACCATATGATATCACTTGGAATCTAAAATTTGACACAAATCAACATATCTACAAAATAAAAACAGACTCACAGATATAGAGAACAGACTTGTGGTTGCCAAGGGTCGGGGGGGGCGGGGGTAGAGGAGGGAAGGAATGGGAGTTTGAGATTAGCAGAGGCAAACGATTATATATAGGATGGATAAACAACAAGGTCCTACCGTATAGCACAGGGAACTATATTCAATACCCTGTGATAAATCATAATGGAAAAGAATATGAAAAAGAATATATAACTGAGTCACTTTGCTGTACAGAGGAAATTAACACAACATTGTAAATCAACTATACTTCAGTAAAATCTAAAAAAAAAAAATAGTAATAACTAATGAAATGTGCCTGGGTTTGCGAGTGTTTGCGTACATATTAACCAAGCATCATTTAAAACACTTTTTAAAACTTCTCAATCTTTGTTAGCTTTTATAGTATATATATAATACATGTTCTTCATTTGAAAAGTTCTAACAGTATAGAAACTAAAGTAAAATGAGTTTCTTCCTTTCTCCCCTCTGCCAATCCCATTCCCTGGATAAATATTATTAGCTGTTTGGTGTGTATTCATCCACATTTTTTCTGAACATATAAACTAACATATACATGCACATGCTTACACACATAGATTATGCATAAATATAATATTAAAATACTGCATACCATTCTGCAACTTGCTTTTCCATATAATGCATCACAGACAAATTTTCATAATAGTATGATTATATCACATTCTTTGTAACAGCTATTTATCAATATATAATAATTTACTTAACCAGTCCCTGTTAGTGATGTTTAAATTGCTTCTAGCTTTTCTATTTTTCTGCATCCAACTCTCTACAAGCATGTGTGATAGCCATCTCCACGTTCAAAGCCAAACTCCTAATCTTCTCCCCCATACCTGCTTATCTTAAAGTTTTCCATCTTAATTCACGGAACTCCATCCTTTGCGTTGCTTATGCCAAAACCCTTGGAATCATCTCAGGCTCCTTTCTCTTTCTCCACATCCATTACGTCAGCACCAGCTCTGCCTCCCAAGTCAGCTCCATGCTTCTGCCTTTACCCGACAGTCTGTTCTCAACCTGAGGGATCCTTTTCAAATGTGCAGCAGGTCAGGCCACGCTTCTGTGGATTCTTGTCTCACTTGCATAAAAGCCAAGGTCCTTACACTGGTGGACAAGGCCTTAAATGATCACCCCCACCACCTCCACCCCCCGCCGGCATTGTCTCCCCCGCCCATACTCACCTATAGCTCTCCCACTTTGCTCATGCTGCCCCAGCCATACTCGCCTTCTCACTTGTCTTCAAACATGCCAGGTATGCTCCTCTCTCGGGGCCTTTGCACATGCTCTGCCTTCTGTCAGCAATGCTCTTCCCCCAGATATACACAAGCCTGCTTCCTAACACTTTCAAGCGTTCAATAGTCTCCTTCTCAGTGAGGTCTTCTTTGCTCAGGGTATTTATAAAGAACATTTCCCAGCCTTCTCTAGCCCTCTTCTCTGTAGTACTTATCACCATCTAATGTACTTTACAATAGAGGTTACTTTTTGTTTGGCTTATTATCTGTCTCTACCCCTGGAAGATAAGGAGGGCAGGAAGTTTGTCTGTTTGGTTCTCTGTGGAATCCTCAGCATCTGGACAAGTGCCTGCCCCACAGTAGGCTGACAGTAGCTACTTGTTGAATGAACAGATGCTATGAACGTGTCAGCTATGAACGTCCACATACATATTTATTTGCTTGCATGTGGGGCTATCTCTTCAAGGTGAATTATTAGAAGTGGAATTGCTGAGCCAAAGGGCATGCTTATTTTAAATGTAATAGGTATTGTAAATTGCTTTCCATAAGGGTTGTGCATTTGGTATACTATCTGATTCTTCTTGTAAAAAAAAAAAAAAAAAAAAAAAGAAGATGTATTTTAAAATAGAACTTAACCTGGATGTAGGAGTGAGGTTACAAGTGAAAGGGACCTTTTAATTCAGGGATCCTTCATCTGGGGTCCATGAATGTAGACTTCTGATGAATATTCAGCATCTTTTTAAACTGGAAATGTTGCCAACACAGCACAGTCATTTTAGCAGTATCTGGGACTTTGTCACTAACAGTAGTCACAGATATTTTTGTATCATAGTATAAATGTTGTGGCTGTCTTGAATTTGTTCACCCTCTTCACTGCTTTGGAATCACAGTGAATCCTCCTTCCCTTGAATCCTCCCTTTCCTTTACCCACCACTAGTTATTTGTCTCGCCACTAGATCTTGTTATTTAATGTGTTAATAAAGAAGCACCTATAATACCTTATTGCTAATTTGTTTTTTTAATACTCATATCTATTTCAGTATAATTGGTTTCATTTTATGCATTTAAAATTAGAGTCTTTATCAAACTGCCACAAGGGTTCATGGTGCAAAAACAGTTAAGAGCTCTGTTCGTTGAAGGAGCTGCTGTTCATTTGAAGGAGTAAGTTAGTCATACAGATAATCATTAGGCATTTTATGAAATTAAAGTGCCACAAAATTTCAGTACCAGAATAGTAGATACACTAATATTCATGGCTATCATGTCTTTCATTCGTTCATCCGATGCTTATTTATTAAGTGCTTCTATAGGCAGTGCTCTGTGTCAAGAGTTCTGCAAATCAAAGGTGAAGATCTGCTCCTTGCGTATGCTCACTGGGGAACGTTGAAAATGACTACTCCAGTGATGCACATCAGAACCGTCTACCCAGAGCCTCTCCATCCTTGACTCACTCCCCTCCTCTACCCACCTCTGCATGTTGGAGAGCTCGGGCCTTGTTCCTGGTTTTCTTCTCTGTCCACGTTTTTTCCCTACGTGATCTTATGCAGAGTTACAACACCTAAATGCTGGTGATTTCCAAAGTTACACCTTCGGACCAGATCTTGCCCTAAGATCCAGGCTCATCCATACTTACCATCTCTACTTGAGTGACTCATGGCATCCCAGACTTCACATAATCAAACATATTTCTCCCTACTACTTCAGTAAGTGGCATCACTATCCATCCATTGACTCAAGCTAAAAATTGCCCAAGGGTCTTCCTTGAATCCTACCTTCCCTTTACTTGCCTCCCCTTATCCCACATCCCTAATGCAATTCATCAGCAAATAATGTTGGTTCTCTATTCATAATACCTTATTACAGTGCTATTCAAAGTGTGGTCAGCAGATCAGTGCTGGTCCGTGATGAGTTAGGTATAGACATTGAGAGTAAGCATTAGAAGCTTTTACAGCAGTTTGAAATTGTCATGATACGACATTCACAATGGCAGATTCATCTCGTTGAACAGGGTGTAGACCTCTTCAGTTCTGGCAAGCTCAAATGGTGAGTCATGTGGTGCAAGTTGTGTAATAAATAATCCCGTACAATAGGACCGTATTACAGTATGTGATAGTTTATGATTGGTTTATCAGCTGTATTCTCAAAGTGTATAAAAACCTGTGAAGATGTAAGCATTTCTTTTTATAACTTACATTTACAAGTTTTCATTTTTAATCAAAAATTTTCATTTTATTATTTAACATTATTAGTTAATTAAGGAAATAAAATTTATGTTGATTATTTTCACCCTCAAGTTACAGAAGGTAAAACCAGCCTCACTGGAGTTTTTTGTTAGCTTGTTGGCAAGGAAACACTTGTCTTTTCTGAATGTGGCAAGAGTATAAACCAAATGGTGAAGGTGGAAGTGATTCTGAAGAAACAAAGGCCCAAGAGTACATATTTGTTTTCCTCAAAACTGTGATCCCTCACATACTGAGTTCAGTTTATAGCTGTCATTGATGTTGACATCCTAAAAGCATAATGTTTAGTGATTTGTAGAGACATAGTGGCTATGAAGCAATGGAACCATCAAAACATATAGGGTAGTAGAATCCACAATGACACACAAAAAAAGTATTCTTTAATGGCATCCAAAAAAAAAATAATTAAGTTCAAAGCCACGAGAATTTTTTGAAAGAAAGAATAGAGGATTAAAAAGCTGATTGAAACAGATATTCAGGGCTTCCCTGGTGGCGCAGCGGTTGAGAATCTGCCTGCTAATGCAGGGGACACGGGTTCAAGCCCTGGTCTGGGAAGATCCCACATGCCGTGGAGCAACTAGGCCCGTGAGCCACAACTACTGAGCCTGCGCGTCTGGAGCTTGTGCTCCGCAACAAGAGAGGCCACGATAGTGAGAGGCCCACGCACCGCGATGAAGAGTGGCCCCCGCTTGCCGCAACTGGAGAAAGCCCTCGAACAGAAATGAAGACCCAACACAGCCAAAAATAAACAAATAAATAATTTTTTAAAAAAACAAAACAAACAAACAAAAAAAACTATTAAAAAAAAAACAGATATTCAGTATTTCTCTTATAAACATGAGGGTTCTACAGGCTTCTTAGTGAGTAGTGTTTCAGCTCGCCAAGACTAAAATCCATATACAGTTGGTGAGACATTGGTGAAGGATTGTATCAAAGGTATTTGCTCAGAAATGTTGGGTGAATCCGCGCACAGAAGGTAGCTCAAGTATACTTCCAGGGCCCCCGCAGCTCAGCCTATTCTGGAACCGGCCAATGGTGTGGAGGACTAACTCATAGAGCAACTGAAGCCAGCAACATGTTTTTTCATTGTAGTGCAATCATTTCACTCATATTCCTATTTATGTGCAATTTGAACATGTTGGTGATACGAAGGAAGAATTTCTTTTTTCAGTTTTGTGGCTGACAAACAACTAAGTCTGAACTGTGTAGATGAAGGATTAGTTGTCAACAAACATGGATTGGAGTTTACATTTTGTGTAGGAGCGTGTTCCGATGGTGCAGAAAACATCCTGAAGACATCGCCCTGATTTAGGGGCTGCACCAGAATGTAAATCAGCGGGCTGTCTCTCTCATGAAGAAGTCCTGCTATGAAAAGAAATGTTGGTGGAACTAAACTGTGGGCTTAGTGCCGTCCTAAAAATCATGAATTAGGTAAAGGCTGGTGTGTTAAATTCTGGATTATTCTCTTGTGTTACATGATACTGTGTAGGCAGATCATGAACAGCTATTACTACATGCTGAGGTGTGATGATAATCAAGAGGACAAGTGTTCGAGAATGTTCAATTTATAGAACAACTCTAAACGTTTCTGTAAAATCAGAAGACAGTTTGATCCCGGCTTGTTGAAGATATGAATTGGACAAGCAGGATTGCGTATGTATCTAATACCTTCATTATTTTTAATGATCTCAGTATTTCCATGCAAAGAAGAAATGCAACATGTTTTTCAGTGGCTGATAAAAAAAAGAAAGGAGCTTGGAAGAACAGAGTTTCTACAGATTATTATGACACACGTTCCATAAATTAACAATTATCAATGATGCAGGTGATCTTCATACTGCACATCTGTGAAAAGCTATCACAAAACACCTTAAAATTTGATAAGGCATTTTGAATTTTATTTTCCATCAAAAGAAGATCTACGCCTAAAAAATTCATGGATCCAGAATCCATTTCTTTCATCAAAAGATAACTTAAATTTAACCATAACTTACAAGATACATTGCTGGAACTGACTTCTTTTGAAGGATTTAAAGGACTCTGAAAACACAGTAGTACTTTCTCCATTTTAGATAAAATTTTAAAGTGAACAAACTGAGCTTGCTGAAATTGCTCTAAAACCTCTTCTTCTATTCCATTCTGTGAGACTGGTTTCTTTCCTCTTATTATTATTAACATAAAACATAGAAATAGTTTAGATGTACCTTATCAACTACAAGTAGCCTTGTTGGCAAAACCACCTAGATTAGATAAATTATCAATCAAGAAGCAAGTCAATTTGTCACATTAAAAATTTTAAGCATTTATATACACTGTGTTCATTCAAAGTGTGCCTATAGACATTTAATATGGGGATTCATTTTTTTCCCTCAAAATGAAAAAGAAAAGTTACAAGTGTAATAGTGAGCCTATACTGCATATTAGTTGCCTATATACATACTTTCAATGAACAAACAACATGTACAATTTTCATACGTTTTTCCTTATGTATACTTGGTAATATTTATTGCAGTATAATTTCCTGTTGGTTGAACTAATAATACAGAATTGCAGCTTTTATCTTGTAAGTCTTTTTATTTCATTTTTCTAGTAATTCATTTTTATTAAGTTTTACAAAGTAGCAGTTTGCAACAGACTGGAAAAATTTTTTCAATTGGTCCTTTACCAAAGAGAATTTAAGCAGCACTGCCTTAGGGGACTTAATAGAAAATGAGGCTTTTCTTCAAAACATACCCTCTGAAAAGAATTAGTTCTCTTACGAAGTCTTTCAAACTATCAGACATGTTCTCAGTTACTTTATTTTGAACAAGAAAAGAGTGTTGAGCCTGAAGCAGCCTCAGTCAGTGTGAGTTTTTGATGCTTACAGAGGTTACCTGATGAAATTGGCAAATAAAGGAGGAAGGAAATGTCACACAGATCCAGTTCTTCTGCCTGATGTTATAAACTCATAACTGCAAATATTGGCTGTCATTGTAAACAAGCCTTTAAAGATCACTTTAAAAGCAATCCAGTAAGTGGTTACATATTAGAGATCACAAATATAAATCTCAGATTGAATGAAAAAGAAACCCAAAACATACATGTTATAGTGTTATGCAAATAGCTACCAAGTGGCTTTAGGTAAAAATTTCTAGTGTCAGTACCAAGCATGGAATTTACAAAGTCCTGTATTCCAGACAACTTTAACAGATGTGAAAATGACATGCTCTGGAAAATAGAGTTAATGTCTCTAAAAGTGGCTCTGGTGATAATGAAAACATTGATATGAAGGCACATGTCAAGAATGAATAAAATTGTTTCATGAAACGTGATCATGGAAAAAGCAGCGTGTGTTGGTTATTAAGCTCTTGTCTCTCAGCCCCAAACCCACCCTTCTCTCCTCTGCATGGTGAGGCTGGGATAAGACTCTGAAAGCCGCATTTCTCCTTTACCAGCTGCCTCTCAGCAGGTTCCATCTTCCCAACGTGCAGAGGATGCCTGACGGCTGGAGAAGGGAGCAGCCGTGGCTCTTTCCTCCCTGTCTCCTCTCGGTTCCCGGAAGGGTCACTTCATTCCAGCACCTGCTGTTGGTTCTAGTTTCCCACTGTTTCTCACCCTGGACCCCTCAGAGACATCAGCCACAGCTCCCAGAGGGTGGGCTCCAGCTTCCCGGGACCCTCCACCAGCCTTCTAGGTCGTAACCTCAGCCTCTTCCCTCTGTGTCTTCAGCCCTGATGATGGTAGAGGCTTCATATACTCATAGTTACGACTTTTTTTTTTCTTTTTAATAACTGCAGTGTTTCCCTTTTGCCTTGTAGTCCTCCAATACCTGTCTAACTATTTCTTAGGTTAAAATCTCTCTTTTAAAATAACTGTTGTATTTCTGGACTGGATTTCCTGACTGGATCCCAGCTGATGTACTGGCAGTGGCCCCAGCTGGTCTGGCAGTGGTTTGGTTGTGTCCAGCCCTGAATGCAGTGCCGAGCAGCTTGCCGTTGGGAAGTGGAGTGGTAGTAATCCACGTCATGCAGTGGCATCGTGATTAATCGGATCACCCCCAGGGGTTGATGGTAATGGAGTGCCCACTGAAGCAAGAAACTTGAGGCTGCTGCGTGTACCCATCATTGCAGTAATGATGACAACTAAGAGTGGGGAATGGGGTGGCTATTTCTACCTGGATGTGTATTTGTAGGAAAAAAAAAAAAAAAGACAAGCTCGCGTCTTTAAACACTGAGGTCAAGTCATAGATGGCAAATCTCAAATGATCCCACCTCTCTCCATCTGCACTGCACCATCCTGCCTCACACCATCCTCATTTCTCCCCTGAAGTTTGCAATAGCTTCCGGCTTCCAGCCCTTCTTTCTGACAATCCATTTTCTATATGGTGACCCAAGTGCCTTAAAACCAGCTCCTCTGCTTAAAACCTCCAGTGACATCCTATTGCACTTAAAATCTAACCTCTTCAACCTCATCTCAAACCGCTTTCTTCTCCTCAGTTGTTCTAGTCTTTCTAGCTCTTTCCGGCTGTGGGACTCCCACCTTTACAGTTCTCTCTCATTGGAATTCACTTCCCCAAGCTCTTGTATGTGACTGCTTCCCTTCAGCCCTTTCCCCTTGTAAATATGTCATCACGTATGTTCATTTCTTTCATAGCACTTACCACAATCTTTGTGGATCTTTTTTATTTCCTTGTTCATCTCCCCCCTACCAAACTGCACTCCATTAGGGCAGAGACCTGTCTGTCTGATTGGCTACTGTATTCCCAGGACGCTGCTCCAATGCCTACCACATAGTAGATGGTCAATACATATTTGTTGATTGAATGATCCTGAGAAATAATTTTTCCTCAATTAATTTATAATTTTAGTTATGAAGCATTTCAAGCATGCAGAAGATATCATAACACTCAGGTGCCTACCAACCAAATTTAACAGATTTTGACATTTTGCCATATTTGCTTCTGATTTTGTTTTCTTCTCTCTCGTTCTCTTTTTTAAAAGAAATGTTAAATGTAAAACAAATGTGTCCATTTCGTCTAAGTTCAAAATTATTAGCACAAATTATGCATGGTATTCTCTTAACAATATTTTTAATGGCTGTAAGATCTGCCTCACCTTCAATCCAGATATAGGTAATTTGTGGGGTTTTTTCCCTTTCGTCAGTCTAGCTAGAGGTTTATTAATTTTACTGATCTTTTTAAAGAACCATCTTTGGTGTCATTTATTTTCTGTATTATTCTTCCATTTTCTAGTTCATTGATTTTTGCTGCTGTTATATTATTATTTCCTTCTACTTATTTTGGTTTACTTGATCTTTTTATGGGTTCTTCAAGTAGATGTTTCCATCGTTGATTTTAGTCTTTTTTTCTTTTCCAATGTAAACATTTAAAACTTTATATTTCCATCTAAGCAGTGCTTTAACTGCATTCCACAAATTTTGTGTTTTCATTATCATCCAGTTCAAAATAGTTTCTAATTCTCTTTGTGTTTTCTTCTGTGAACCATGGGTTGTTAAGAAATATGTTGCTTAATTTCCAAATATTTAGATATTTTCCAGATTTTTTGGTTACTGATTTTTTATTTAATTCTGTTCCCTTCAGCTCCTTAAATTTATTGTAACTTTTTTTATGTCTCAGCATCTGTCTTGGTGAATGTTCCATTAGAAATGGAGTGGAATGAATATCTTTTAGATGTCAATATTTACTACCAGAGGAGTATTAAAATAATCAGCTATAATAGATTTGTCTGGTTCTTCTTTGAGTTCTCTCAGTTTTTTGCTTCATGTGTTTTTAAGCTCTTTTATTAGGTATATATACATTTAGGATTATGTCTTCTTGATTAATTGATTGACTCTTATTATTATGAAATATCTCTTTTTCTCTGATAGTATTCTTTGTTCTGAAGTGATATTGATATAGCCATTCCTCTTTTGTTATCTTTTTTTATTCTTTTACTATTAATTTATCTATGTCTTTATGATTAAAGTGGATTTCCTAAGGATGGCATACAGTTGAGTTGCTTTTTTATTCATTCTGACAATCTCTTCTTTTTAATTAGAGTGTTTATCCTATTTACAATTAATATAATTATCAATATGGTGGGGTTTAAGCCTGCCATCTTCATATTTATTTTCTGTTTCTTCTATTTGTCCTTCTTTTTCCCTTCTTTTCTTACCTTTATTTCCAGGACTCTTCTTTCCTTTGTGTAGATCCAATTTTCCATTCTTTATAATTTTTTTATAAGCCTAAAGAACTTCCTTAAAATTTCTAGTCTACTGGTGACAAATTTTCTCAGTTTCTGTTTGTCTGAAAACGTTTTATTTTACTTTCATTTTTGAAGGATATTTTCTTTCAGCACTTTAAAGTTGTCGTTCTAACTGGTTTCCATTATTTCTGATGACAAGTCAGTGGTAATTTTTATACATTTTTTTCTCTGAACATATGTGTTGTTTTCTCTGGCTGCTTTTAAGATTTTGTTTTGTTTGTTTTCAGCAATTTGCTTATGATGTTCCTTTTTATAGTGTTCTTTATTTATCCTGCTTAGAGTTTGTGAGTTTGGATCAGGGGTATTCTAGTGTTCACCAAATTTGGACAATGTTTGGCCATCATTCCTTCAAATGTTTTTTCTTCTTCCCTGATATTCTGGTACTCCAATTACATGTAAATTAGACCACTTTGTATTACCGCACAAGTCACTGATGTTCTTTCCATTTCACTCTCAGCCTTTTTTTTCTCAGATTCAATTTGGAAAGTTTCTATTTCCATTTCGTTAACTTCACAAACAATTTTTTTCTGTAATGTCTAATATGATGTTGATCTCATCCCATGAATTATTTGCTTCAGATATTATACTTTTAGTCTCTAGAAGTTCCACTTGGTTCTCTTTTATGTTTTTCATTTCTCTCTTCATTATGTTTATCTTTTCTTTGATCCTGGAGCATACTTATAATTAGAAGTCCTTGTCTACCAATTCTGTCATCTTTGTTGTTTTTGGTTCTGTTTCTTTTGACTGATTTTTCTCCTGTTTATGGGTCCCATTTTCTTACTTCTTAGCATGTATAACAATGTTTTTATTGGATTCTAGACTTTATTTTATTAATCTTCTATTGCTCTGTGACAGATTATCAGAAATTTAACAGCTTACAGCAGCCTCTGGTTTCATCTCACAGTTCTGCAGGTTATAAGTCAGATGTGCTCACTTGAGTTCTCTGCCTAGGGTCAAGGTATTGGCTGGGCTGAGATTTTTTTGTTTTTTGTTTTTTCAAATTTATTTGGTTGCACCAGGTCTTAGTCATGGCTGGTGGGCTCCTTAGTTGTGGCAGGCGAGCTCCTTAGTTGTGGCTCACTGGCTCCTTAGTTGTGGCTCACCAGCTCCTTGGTTGTGGCATGCAAACTCTGGGCTGAGCTCTTATGTGGAAGTTCATAGGAAGAATCTGCTTTCAAGCCTATCCGGGTTGTTGGAAGCTTCCTTGTGGCTGTGGGTCAGAGGCCCTCGTTTTCTTGCTTGCTGTCAGCCAGTCTACTCTGTGCTCTTAGCAGATGCCTGCATTCCTTCTCATGTGGTCCTCTCCATCTTCAAAGCAGCAGTGGTGTGTCACATCCTTCTTAACTCTTTGAGTCTCTCTGATCTCTTTTGCTTCCAACTGGAGAAAGTTTTCTGCTTTTAAGGGCTCATGTGATTAGATTACGCCCACCTGGATTATTTTACCTGGATTATTTAACAATCGTGGAAATGATCTCTCATAACATTCACAGGTTCTCAGGACTCGGGGGTATGGAATCTTGGGGGCCATTCCTAGAACTTCTGCCTACCACAATTATGAATGTTATGATGTTGAGAGTTGAGATTTTGATGTCTTCTTTTGAGTATTGAGATTAGTTCTGACAGGTTTTTTTTTTAAATATTACTTATGTAATTACTTTTTTTTTTTAATTTATTATTTATTTTTGGCTGTGTTGGGTCTTCGTTTCTGTGCGAGGGCTTCCTCTAGTTGCGGCGAGCAGTGGCCACTCTTCATCGCGGTGCGCGGGCCTCTCACTGTCGCGGCGCGGCCTCTCCTGTTGCGGAGCACAGGCTCCAGACGCGCAGGCTCAGTAGTTGTGGCTCACGGGCCCAGTTGCTCCGCGGCATGTGGGATCTTCCCAGACCAGGGCTCGAACCCGTGTCCCCTGCATTGGCAGGCAGATTCTCAACCACTGCGCCACCAGGGAAGCCCTGACAGGTTTTAAATTTACTTGCTAATGGGCTTGATTTTCAAGGCTTGTTTATAAGCTTTGTACAGTTGACTCTTGAACAATGCAGAGGTTAAGGGCACTGATCCCCTTGTAGTCAAAAATTCATGTACTGCTATCTCTGCCTCAAAACACAAAGGAATTGAAAGATGACTCACCCAAGGTCAGGAAGCTAAAACTGTTAGGACGAAATCAGGTCTCAAACCCTAGTTCTTTTGATTCCACATATTGTGATCTCTAATCAAACACAAACTTTTCCCCACACTTGATTAAAGATCTGTGAAATATAAATACAGGTATTATATTTATTGAAAAAAACCCATGTATAGGTGGACCCACGCAGTTCAAACCCGTGCTGTTCAAGGGTGAACTGTATAGTTTTAGAGTACCCTTTACAGCTAATTTAGCCCCACTCTGGAGGTATGGCCTTTCCGGTGTCTGCTCAATAGCCAAGGTGTACAATGCTTCTCTCCAGTCTCACTAGGGGGAACCTCAACAGGTACAAGCCCTGCGTGAGATCAGTGGTTGTTCAGCTGGCTCATCCCTGGCAATTCCTTCCCCAGGTTTTTGCATTCTCACCCCTGTGTGTCCTCAGGGAATCCCATGCAGATTTCTGGAGCTCTTTCTCTGCATGGCTCCTTCCCCAGGGCACTCCACACCACAAATTCCAGACCTCAGCCACTCCCAACCCAGGTACACCAAAGGTTAGGGGGAGGGAGCAGTCCAACCCAGGTGCTGGGAATTTGGAGGTATGTAGTTGGAAGAGAATTTTAAAATAATTATAAATATGACTAAAAGTCTATCTTGTATTTATCATCATGTCTCTACAACTCTGACTAATCAGGTGATAAAATACTTGGGATGGGGTGGGAAACGGGACTTTTGTTGGCCTACGTTCTAAACAATTGCTGAGGTTACTTTTGAGTTTTAATAATACACGTGTAAACTTTAAATTACACATTATTATATTTTTCTTTTATTAAACAGCTAAATGTGCTTATTTTGAGAGTACATTTCTAGCAGTAGCAGTTCAGAATCATTTGGACTGGCTTCAAATATAGTTTGTGTTTCCATCTCCTGTAGTATAAGAAACTCCCATGTTTAGAGAATAGATTTGGTATAAACAACGATAACACAGTTGTTATGAAGATAAAGAAATAACGTGAGTTATTTAAAGTCTCATTGTATGTGACCACTTAAGAGTTTTACTTTGTGTTTACAATGTAAAATAGTGAAACCAAGTGGGAAATGTGAGGCTTCATATTTATGTTTGTTAAGTGTAAGGTTTAGTTTACACCTGAACTATTTTACAGATTTCAATAAAATTTTGTAAAATGATGTTTATTCCCTTTTTGCATCGTTAATGGTTTGTTTTAAAACCAGAGAATAAATCAAGAACATAGTGATTATTGCTGATTATTACATGATTATTGCTGAAAATAATTTTGTCATACAGAGAACAGGTGTTTAAGAAATGATAGGCTCCTGGTGTCAAATATGTTAGGTGCTCTGTGCCCCAGGCTCTGACCTCTGTCTCCTCAGCTCAGTAAGACCGCCATCCCCTGCTTGAGTTTCCCTTCCCTTTACCTCAGTTCGGATGGTACCTCTAGGCAGAAAGCCAGGATAATTATAGGGCTCTCTTTACTTGTTTTTCTTCTCAGGAATCATATAAGCCCTGCTCTCTGCTGTCCAATCTCTGAAAACCACTTTAAAAAATATATCTTTCGGGATTTCCCTGGCGGTCCAGCGGTTAAAACTTCGCCTTCCATTGCAGGGAGTGCAGGTTTGATCCCTGGTCGGGGAGCTAAGATCCCACATTCTTCGTGGCCAAAAAGCCAAAACATAAAAGAGAAGCAATATTGTAACAAATTCAATTCAATAAAGACTTAAAAAATGGTCCACATCAAAAAACAAATTTTTTAAAAAATATCTCTATATGTCTTTCATTGTTTATGGGAGAAGGGCTACTCTGGTACTCTCCAAGTTTGATTTAATTATTTGTGTATATTTCTATTTCCTGGGTTAGCCTACGAGTTCCATAAGTGTAGGAGCCATATGGTATTAGAGTTCTCCAGAGAAACAGAAACAATAAGACATACATATATAGAGAGAGAGATTTATTTTAAGGAATTGGCTCACAAGATTGTGAGCGGGCAAGTCTGAAGTCCACAGGGAAAGCTGCAGACTGCAGACTCAGCCGAGGTTTCTTTTCTTTTCTTTTTTTAACATTTTATTTATTTATTTATTTTTGGGGCCACACCACACGGCATGTGGGATCATAGTTCCTTGACCAGGGATGGAACCCACACCCCCTGCAGTGGAAGCTCAGAGTCTTAACCACTGGAGCGCCAGGGAAGTCCCTCAGCCAAGGTTTCTATATTGCACTCTGGAGGCAGAATCACTTCTTCTTTGGGAAACATCACTCTTTGCTTGTAAGACCTTGAACGAATTGGATGAGGCCCACCCACGTGGGGGGTTATCTGCCAGACTCAAAGTCTACTGATTTAAAGGTTAATCACATCTAAAAAATTAACCTTCCCAGCAACATCTAGACTGGTGTTTGACCAAACAAGTAGGCACCATAGCCTACCCAAGGTGACACAAAAAATTAACCACCACACAAATATTATTCATTTTTATACCCCCAGGGCCTAGGGTGGTACATAGGAATTAAGGACTAACAAATAAGAGTCTGGGAATAAGGAAATAATTTTGGAAATAAGGCTGGAAGTAGAGGTTGCAGTAGCTCATGAGAGACTTAATGTTAAGGAGTTAACCATATTGTGTGGGCAGAGTGGGAGTCTTCTGTTTTTATGAGGGAAATTGGTGATGTAGTCTGTCTTGATGGCAGCATAGAAACTGAGGTCTAATGTGCAGAATCGTGATGATAGCTGGGGGAAGAATGGCAAGGACTTGAGGAAAGCAGTGTCCTGGGGATGGAAAGATCATGGCGGTAGTGGGACCAGTGGGAATGTAGCAGAGTGCCTGTAAGGAGAGAGGAAAGAGGCAAATAATTAATATTTTGTTGGAGAATCAGCATTGAAATTTCACTTAGTTTCTTTGTCTCCTTACCGCAGAACTCCCTGAATACTTTAGAGAGAGCTTTAGAAAGATGTTAACAAAACTCTAAAATACAAACATACTATTCTTTTTTAAAAAAGAAAGAAACTTACTTCAACAACTCTACATTTATACCTATAATGTATTACTCTGCAATAACAGCTGTTAAGTTTCTCTATGGCCTCTTTCAGTCTTCAGCCATATGTAATCACAGGGTTTTGTATAGTTGTAGTAATGTTGTGTATATCATTTCATATTCTACTATGAGAAAATATTAGTTTATATCTACATGGCATCACATATATTATTTAATAAAAGAAAAGCTTTATGGTACATTGATGAGCTGCAATTTACTGAGCTATATTCCTTTTGTGGGACACTTGGATTTCCTACTGGGTTTTTGCCATTGTAAGAGATGATGGTATAGATGATTTTCTACCTAAAGCATTTTTCAACATCTATACTGCAGTATAATTGACATGCAATAAACTGTACATATTTAAAGTATACAGTTTAATAGTTTTTGAGATGTGTATACTCTTGAATTATCACCACAGTCAAGATAATGAAGATATTTATCACCATCAAAAGTTTCCTTGTAACCCTTTGCAATCCCACTGTCCTACCCCGTCCCATCTTCCTGCTTCCTCTTTACAGGCAACTACTGAACTCTTTTCTTTTCTTTTTTTTTTAAATTTTATTATTTATTTATTTATTTATTTTTGGCTGCGTTGGGTCTTCATTACTGCACGCAGGCTTTCTCTAGTTGCGGCGAGTGGGGGCTACTCTTCATTGCAGTGCGCGGGCTTCTCATTGCGGTGGCTTCTCTTGTTGTGGAGCACGGGCTCTAGGCACACAGGCTTCAGTAGTTGTGGCGCGTGGGCTTCAGTAGTTGTGGCTCGCGGGCTCTAGTGCGCAGGCTCAGTAGTTGTGGCACACGGGCTTAGTTGCTCTGTGGCATGTGTGATCTTCCTGGACCAGGGTTCGAACCTGTGTCCCCTGCATTGGCAGGAGGATTCTTAACCACTGCGCCACCAGGGAAGCCCTGAACTCTTTTCTGACACTACAAATTAGTTCCCATTTTTAGAATATTATATAAATGGAATCATACAATATATACTCTTTTTTTGGTCTGGCTTCTTTTACTCAGTCTAATTACTTTGAGATTTATTCATGATATAGGGTGTATCAGTAGTTTATCCCTTTTTAATTGCTGAGTAGTATTTCATTTTATTGATGTGCAACAGTTGACTTATCCATTCACATGTCGATGGACATTTGGGTTGTTTTCAGGTTTTGGCTGTTGCTAACAAAGCTGCTCTGCACATTCAGGTACAAGTCTTTGAATGGATATGTGCTTTTTCTTTTGGGTAAACACCTAGGAGTAGAATGAATGACTAGATTATATGGTAGGTGTAGGTTTAATTTTTTAAGAAACTGCCCAACTTTTCCAAAGTATTTTCATTCCCACCAGCAGTGAGTGAGAATTCCAGTTGCTCTACATCTTCATCAGCACTTGGTCTTTGTAAATTGAGCCATTCTTTAAGGTATGCAGTGGTTATCTCATTGTGGTTTCCAGTCATATTTTCCTGACGACCAGTGATATTGAAAATCTTTTCATGTGCTTATTTTTCATCTCTGTATCTTCTTTAGTGAAGTGTCTGTTCAAGTGTTTTGCCCATTTTTTATTATGTTGTTTACTTTCTTATTATTGAGTTTTGAGAATTCTTTATGTGTTGTTTTATCAGGTATATGCTTTGCAACAGTTTTCTTCTAGTCTGTGGCTTGTCTTTTAGTCTCTTAACAGTGTCTTTTGAAGAGAAGAAGTTTTTAAGATGTGTTTTCTTCGGATAAATTTTCAGAAATAGGATTAAAAGGTCAAAAACATCTTCTGTGTGTGTGTGGTTCTAGTTACCTCTTGTCAGACCACTTTGGGAAAAGTATGAAACACTGTTGTTGAATAATAGTATGTTCCCTGGGGGCTTGCCAACTCTGGTCTTTATCAGTTGTATTTGTTTGCTATTTTGGTAAGTATAAAGTGTTACATCACAGTTTTATTGCACTCCACTCACCTGGCAAGTTGAACATTTACTTAAATTTGGTATAGTTAAAATTTTTTCTTTTGTAACTTTTGGCCATTTATAACTGGAAAATTTGAGTTATTCTTACAGATTTGTAGGAGCTTCCCTCATAATTTAGATGCGTAAACACGTGCAATATTTATCACAAATGTTTTCGTATCAATATTTACCTTTTATCTTAGTTTTACCTCCCCACCCCAGCTGCCACTTATTTATAATTTCTCCTATTTCTTAAATAGTAAATCTAAATGGCCACTTGGGATAAACGGATTATTCTGTTTTGTTCTAAATTTGGGAAATTGCATGTTAAATTTTTCTTTACTATAATTTTATTATGGTTTGTAATATGTAGTAAGAGTCTAAGTTTATATACCTTAATATTATTAAGGAATAACCTCAGAAGTTCTCTTTTCTGTTGCACTCAGATTGTCATATATTAAATTCCCATATAACTTATGCCCTATACCTAAATTCTTTACTTTGTTCCATAGATTTCTGAAGTCAGCAGCCTACTTTCAATGTGGGTTGCTTTATGACATAATCTGGTATTTCCTAAGACAAGTTCCCCTTTATTGTCCAAATTAATCTCTGAGATGATTTTTAGAATTTTTTATATAACAAATTATCCTACTGTTATTTGAAAATGTATTAAATATATAAATTAACTTGAAGTATGGCCACGTTTACAGATTTTTATTTATTTTTTCTTCTACAAAATGTTTGTAATTTTATTTGTATTGGACTGATATATCCCACCTTAGGTTAGTTACCTCAATAAATGTACATTAAGTACAGATATATTTTGTCCTTGTTGTAAGAGAAATCTGTTTTCAAAACAAAAATATTAATCATTGTTACCATTAAAAAGGAATGCTATTGTTATTGGCATATGTTTTATGTGGCAAATTATTTTATTTGAATTATTTTATTTCTAAAATTCTTAGTAGATTCCTTTGAGTTTGCTGGGTTATATAATCATGACTTCAGCAGTTAGTGATGTTCCTTTCCTATTAATTTTTCTTACTTGTTTTTCCTGCCTTATCACCATGGCAAGACCTTCTAATAATTTATTAAATAACATGTACAATGAAGAGTATCTTTGTTTTGACTTTGCTTTTAGGAAACATGCCACTAATATCTGTATATCCACTAAGAACAATATCATTAAGGCTTTTGTTTAGTTTTCACAAATTCAAAATCAAGCGTGTATGTTATATTTTACAGAATTCCCCTTGAAGCCTTCTAATATACAACTAATTATGCATGCCAGCAAAGTATGTGAAGGGTAAATTAACTATATTATAAAAAGAATGTATTTCTTTTTGGTTACTTTCCATTTTGCTTCACAAATTTTTCATCTTTTACTCTGAATTTTGAGAGGCTTTAGCATTCATTCATCTTGTTGCTCAGGCTCCTGTAGACTTCACATTCTCTCTGGTCTCAGCTCTGTCTCTAACCTGTTCCTTCAACTTTCCCCTTGATTTTAATTTTTCCAGTTAGACGCTCTATCAAATCAGTCAAAACTCTAATCTTCATGATGCTCCAGGAGCACTCACTGTCCTCTAATAGTATATCCCCTCACCATTGCTCAAAACTCAAGTTTACAGCTATCTATGTAGCATTAATTAAAAAGTATTTTATAATGAAATTCCTCTAATTTTGATGCCAGTGCTTCTCTTAAACTCAGATTTTGCCAAGGGCTCTTAAGTACAACCCAGCATCTGTGGGAGAAAAACCTAATTAAGAACTTTAATGGAAAATTTTCAAATGTACACTCACTGCATAATTTTGAAGCACTAACTTTTTGAAATGTTTTTGTGCTTTCTTTTCCCAGCCCTGAATTAGTGGAATGTTCTGTGGCGCTCTGGGGAGGACACTCAATGTGATGTCATGGCCTAGGGCATTCCAGGTCCAGGTCTTATTCAGCCCATAATTCTGCACGGCTGTGAAAAGCTTGGCTGATTGTACAACAAAGTCATCCTAATATCAGAGTTTATCCCATATTCCCACATACAGTGAGAACAGTCTAGGAGTTGGAAATGAGTCCCTGAGTCTTGCTTCTAGTACTACATGCAGTGTGTATGTAGCTTTGAGCTGTTTGTATTCTACAACTTGGCTTTTCTTTCTATGTAAAATAGGATCCACGTGGATTTCTGACAAAGGTCTTTATGATCTCAGAAAGCACAGAATTATTATTAGCTGGGCATGGGACTGTGCTATGAATCAAGAGACCTGGTTTTCTGGCCTAATTTTGTTGCTAGCTGGATAGGTAACTTCAGGAAAGTTGCTTTATTCTTCTGAGCCTCAATTTCCTCATCCATAAAATGGCAAGAGTGGTTTGGAAAAAAAAAAAAAGAGTGGGTTGGGTGATTTCTAAAGTCTCTAAAAAGAAAAAATGCCTACATGCCCTTATTCTGGGGAGAGGGTGGGAATTTGGAAGCATGATGGGCAGGTTAGACCCCGCCTCCATCCCAGGGTCCCAGAGCCCGTGGGGCTGACAGGCGGCAGATCTGAAGTCCTCATCGCAGCAGCCCACTTCACTGGGCGGGGCGGGGGGCAGGGGTAGGGGTGCAGAGAAGCGACAGGGAAGAAAAGAAGACATGAAACGTTCCCACCTCTGGGTGTTTGTTCTGTACGGTCCTCCAGAGATGAGAACACCAAGCGCGAAGTTCAGACTCGTTTTATCCCTGCGGTTTGATTCAAACTAAGAAAAGGGTTCTGTTTGTTTTCTTTCCCCGCTGGGAGCTGTTTTCAGTAAAACTTCCATACGCGGGATATATTTATTGCTAAAGAGTGTCAAATGTGCCGAATAGTCAGACCATGCAGTCACAGAAAGAAAACTGCCGCGGAGGAATGTGCGCCCAGACGGCGGCACCCGGGACC
This sequence comes from Balaenoptera acutorostrata, assembly GCF_949987535.1. Classification (NCBI taxonomy): domain Eukaryota; kingdom Metazoa; phylum Chordata; class Mammalia; order Artiodactyla; family Balaenopteridae; genus Balaenoptera; species Balaenoptera acutorostrata. The sequence continues at coordinate 22,633 of NW_026645705.1, read as the reverse complement.
CTCCTTCGAACACACTTGTTTCTTGAACAGTTCTGTCCATAACATCTTTGCTTTCATTCCTTTCTTATAAACTCAAATAAGCCCTCGAAGTGCTAAATGTTTTTCCTTTGTTGGCCATCACTCGCAGCATGATTTTATCAAACATGAATTTTCCCTTAGCTCGCAGTTGCATGCAGGGGGAAGCTGGCAAAATAGAGAAGAGGTGGTTGCGTGGGGCGGGAGGAGTGCGCTTGTGCGTGTGTATGGCAGGGAAGAGATCTGGTTACAAAAGTAACAAATGCTCCTTGTACAATATTTTGGAAATAGAGAAAGGTAAGAAAAAGGGAATAAAAAACCAACCACATTCCTAGCAAATCAAAGATAACTGTTGTTAATATTTCGGTATTTAGTCTTTCTTGTTCCTCTCCGTGTTTTTGTTAAATGAGTTTTAGATCCCATGCTTTTCAATCATTTTGCCGTTTTCACTTTATAAATAACCCTACAATCAACATATTTGTCCACACTTTTAAGTTATTTCCTTAGGAGTGGTTCCTAGATGTGGGAAGACCATACTGGGTAGTATGAACTTATTTTTTCATTTTTAGGACTCCTGATTCTTCTTACCAAATTGCCTAATTAACAAATGTGACTGCCTCTTGCAGCACCCGCCCCTCTGTGCTCTCACTGATGATTGAATGTTATTTATTTTTCAAATCTTTGATAATCTAATAGGTGGAAAACAGTATCTCATTTTTGGTTCTGTTTCCCTGATTGCTAGTAATATTGAACATTTTCACATGTTAATTAGCTCTTTCTATTCCCTCTTCTGTGAATTATCCATCCATGTCATTTACCTCTTTTCAATGATGAGAATATTTACCTGTTTCTATTTTTATCACAACTATTATTCCCAGTGTGCTGTTTTCCTTTTATTTTATGATGATTTTTTGATCTGCAAAGCTTTAAGTTTTCATATATTCAAACCTGTGATCTTTTCCTTTGCAATTTTTTCCCACTGCTTTTATACTGAGAAAGTTTTCCTCATCTAGAAGCCAGGTTAATATCCACTTCCATTCTCTTGGTTGCTTTGAATTTTAAGATTGTTTAGTGCTTTGGAATTTAGTTGGGTATTTAGCATGGGGTGATGATCTAAACATTTTTTTTTTTTTTTTTTAAATCGCATTTTTTTTTTTTAATTTATTTATTTATTTATTTATTTATTTTTGGCTGTGTTGGGTCTTCATTTCTGTGTGAAGGCTTTCTCCAGTTGCGGCAAGCGGGGGCCACTCTTCATCGCGGTGCGCGGGCCTCTCACTGTCGCGGCCTCTCTTGTCGTACAGCACAGGCTCCAGACGCGCAGGCTCAGTAATTGTGGCTCACGGGCCTAGTTGCTCCGCGGCATGTGGGACCTTCCCAGACCAGGGCTCGAACCCGCGTCTCCTGCATTGGCAGGCGGATTCTCAACCACTGCGCCACCAGGGAAGCCCTGATCTAAACATTTTTGTTTCCAAATTGCAAGCCGGTTTTCCCCTTATCATCTGCTAGATAACCCCTATTTATATATAATGTCTTGATTATCATATTCTATATTGAGTTCTTTTACATCCTAGGCGACCTTTCCAGGCTGTGATCTACTCTCTTCCCTTATTCTTACACCAAGGACACACTTTTTCCCCCCAGTTCTTATAATATGTTCTAAAACCTGGTATTTCTTGTTTTCAAATTGTTCTCAGCTCTTCCTGCCTGTTTATTTTCCGGATGAATGGTAGAGTCATTTTTGCAGAGTTCGAAAAACCTCCCTGTGGGGTTCCGATGAAAACTGTGTTCAACTTATAAATTAATTGGGAAGAATTTGGCATCTTTACAACGTTCAGTCTTCCCATCCAGGAACACACATATGGACATTTTTAAATATCCTTTTGTATGTCTCCATGGAATTTTGTAGTTTTCTTTATATAAATTCAACACATTTCTTATTAAGGTATTTAAAGATAATTTTATATGTGGGGTACTTTTTTAATGGAATCTTTTCCCCCTTTAGTTTAGATCCACTATTTTTAATATCACTTTTTCCCGAGTGACTGCCAAGTACTGACAGGAATCTAAGGGAAAAGCATATTTGTTTCTTTTCAAGCTTATAAACTCAGAGATTTAGAAGTAGAACCGACCTTAAATAAAACTTGTTTTTATATATGATAAAACTGGGGTCGTGAAAAGTCAAATTTCTTTACAGATCATGTAACTTATTAGAAAAGTAGCTAAATAGCTGAATACTTCCAAATGTCCATATTCTTTGTGTTGAGGACATATGAAACTTAACTATCCAAAACAGAACTCAAGACCTCCCCCCTTGTATTAATTTCCTATGGCTGCTGTAACGAATTACCCCAGACTTAGTGACTTAACACACATTTGTTAGCTTTCCATACTAGAGGTTAGAGATCCAAAATGGGCCTCCCTGGGCCAAAATCAAGATGTCAGCTGGGCTGCATTACATCTAGAGGCTCTAGGGGATAATCCATTTCCTCTCCTTTTCCAGCTTCTGGAGGCCACCTGCATCCCTTGGCTCATGGCACCTTCCTCCGTTTTCAAAGCCAGCAGCTTAGCACCTTCCAGTCTCTCTCTGACTCATTACTGAGTCTTCTACTTACTTCCCTCTTCCACCTTTAAAGTTCCTTGAGATTACATTGGGCCCACCTGGATAATCTAGGATAATCTCCCATTTTAAGGTCAGTGGCCTTAATTCCACCTACAACCCTGTCCCCCTTTTCCCATGGAACACAACCATACGTTCCAGGGATTAGGACATGGACATCTTTGGAAGGCCGTTATTCTGCCTGCCTCAGCAAGGATGAACTTTCAAAATGTATATTTAAGCACATTAGCCCTCTCCTTGAAGCACTTTGGCAGCTTCCCATAGCTCTTTGGATTATAACCAGAATCCTTAAGTGGCCCACCAGGTCCTGAGCAGTTTCATTCCATTCATCCTCAGCCTCATTGGGCTCCGTGCTCATCCCCACTCTGTACTCTGGCCACATTGCTTCTCCCAGTTCCTTGAATGTACTTGCTATCTCTTGCCATGAGGCCCTTGTGCATGCCGTCCCCTCTGCTGGGCAATTCGTCCCTGCCCTGTACTTCACTGCCTTCTGTCTCTCCTCCAGGGCACTTAGCACACTGGTGCTTCTACTTTCTTGTAGAATTATTTAATTCTCTCCCTGGCTGAACTAAAAGCTGCAAGGGACTCTATTTCTTTTCTGCTCACCCCTACATCTTCAGAACCTAATGCACCTGGTCCATAGTGGCTCTTAGTGTGTGTCTGATGAATAAGTAAATGAATTCAAGAATCTGTTTCTCAGAGAAAGCATTTTTAGTGAATGTGTTCATTGACACAGCTATAAAAGCAAAAAGACTGGGGCATTTCAAAAGTCCAGCAAATAAGTAAATTATTATAATTCCCTTTGATAAAATCATATACAGCCATTAAAAATGGAAATAATAAAGACTGTAACAATGGGGGAAATGTTTATAGCACATTTAAAAGAGAAGAATACAGAATTTCTTACCCTAATCAGAAAGAAAAGTGCCACAATGATCATAGAAACTGGTTTAAGATCATGGGATGGTAAGCGATATTTCTTTTCTCCCATTACCAAACTCTCCTATTCACATGTTCACATATGCAGCACATGTTTCTTGAATGCCAGTGTGGGTGTCAGGCACTGCGTCAAGTCTCAGAAAAGCACAGTGAACAACATGTATGTGGTCTCTGCCTACTGCAAGTTTACAGTCAAGTGAGGAGGAAAACTAGTAATAATATAACACAGGTGGTCCAGTATTCACGGACTATCACTGTATTTGAGAAAACATGGACTCCTTTACCACATGTGCACCATAGGCTAAAGAAAGTGTTTGTAGTTTGGGTTCATCATCATCATGGCACTAAAAATTTTAATTGAGGGGGAAAATTGTAGGAATAGACCCATTTCGTTTAGTCTTTAGGCTTTGAAGGAGATTTCCTAAATTGTCTTTCCAGCCCTTAATCACCACCTTCCAAGACGTAGACTGTACACCCTACAAGGAAAACACCTGGGGAGGTGATGAACTTTTCCTGGTTACCTTAGTTCAACCACAGCAAAAAGATGTGTGCAGGTGGCCACGAGGTCACCACTGATGCCTGCTCAACGCAAACTCGTTCCCAAACAGTCGGTGCGTCCTCTGCACCCAATTCGAGGAAACTGGAAAAACAGTTTTCCCAACATAAATTTTCTTGTTTTCATCTTCTCATATTTATGTACTCTATGACTGTGCCTCTGTGCTTGAGCATACTGTAAATACTTAATTGGTTTAATAAATATCCTGAAATAGCCTCGTTGAGTTGTTACTAGAAGGGCACAAACATTTTACCTCACTTAGCCAGCACAGATCAACACTTAGTATCTTTAATGATGATCGGGATCTTTTTTAGTGGCTGAAATACTCCGTCATCAGTGATGTGGCCCTGCCTGTGGGCAGGAGAGACTAGGTAATGGGTAGAAGATGTCATGCTGGTTGGGACCAGTAATTTGAACCCCTGAAATCGGTACTGCTGTGGCCGTTTATGGGAGAGTCCAGTTTCTTCCCAAGGCTAAGAAGGGCCCCAGCCCTAACCCCCAACACACTCCTAATGTCCCTTGGTGATTTACGCATTACTGAAACCCTCCTTGAGCCAGCTTCTGTTCTCAGCCTGAGACCTCCGAAGACTCTCACCAACCCTCCCACCCAGTCAGAAGGCAAATGTCATGCCAGCTTCCGGCACTGTGGTCACCCCGCTGGAGAGTGATTCCCAGTGCTGAGCGGGAGGGGAGAGGCCCGTCAGGATTGGGACAGGGGGATGTTGTGTATTTTGTGAGACCTCATTAAGCGGGGTGCATCCCCTCTTCTTCCCCCATCCCCATACCAACCTTGGGAATTATTAGTTCAGGGATAGAAAAGGAGTCCTGTTTTCTAGCTGTTGTGTGAAGAAGCCCTTCCAGGTTTCAGTCCTAAAATATCCCTTCTGCAGTTGCACTTGGAGTCCCTTGCTCTTAGCCTAGGATTTGATTAATTTGGCCATGTTCATTCTCTTTGCATTTCATAATTTTCTAAACACTTGCCATATGCCCTCTGAACTTTCATCTCTTTCCACTGAAATTCTATTTCAACTGAAATTCTAAAAAAGCTCTCGTGGTTATTCCATTTGGTGTGACTTTGTGATTATAGGTGGGCTTTATTAATAGGCTACTTCTGATAATCTGAGGGAATTGTTTCATTATGAAGTGTTATTCATTTTTTATGTTGCTTATTATTATCCACAGACCCAGAGGTTTTAAATGCTGAGAGTATGCTGTAAACAAAAACATAAATAATTTATTGTAATTATGAAGTAAGGCCAGATTTTCTATTGGCTCAGTGATGCATATCATTGAGAACTGGCCTGAGATGTAAAATCTTATTTTCCCAAGTGGATTATTTAAAACTACAGTGTAAGCAGTTAAAAATCTTAATTTTTATAAATTCCTGTACTCTCATTTAATGAAAAAAAAAACAACACCCTGACTTGATAGAATTTTAAAATATTGTTCCTCTACCAAGCTATATAGAGTTAATCCCTTGGATTACTGTGAGTCTCTGCTAACACAGTATGAGAATATCTTTCAGGATCTGGCTGTGCCACAGTCCCTGGGGTGACTGTCAGGTCCTGTACACTCCTTTGAAATGTGAGTGCTTTTAATTAGATGGAGCAATGGATATTCTTTGTTTCTATATTATTATATTATTATCCTTCTGTTGCCAGAACTCCCAGTCCCGTCTAATTGCAAGGGAGGCTGGAAAATGTGGTTTAGCTACGTTCTCAGGAAGAGAAGGAAATAAGTTTTGTTGAACACATAGCAGGCTCTGCCATGGAAACAGACCCCAGCCATTCCCAAATGGATAAATGGATAGTCAATGATCCCAGCTCCTTTTCCTACCAACCTGTTTATCCCCACCAATTTGAAATGCTTCTTTTGACCTTTGCTGAATTCCTGTGTATGTGTGTGTGTGTGTGTGTGTGTGTGTGGATGCTGTTCTCATTCATTAATTCCTGGGCCATAATCACACTGAGGCTTTATATTTTGTTTTTATATCATTATTATTTTTTTGAAAAAGATATTCTTCTGGCACATTTATCCAGATAAACTTTAGATTCAATTTATCTAGTTTTCTACAAAAGGAAAGCACAAATAAGCAAACAAAAAATTCCACAGTCCCCCTATCATATATTATTAAAAATATATTCTACTCGAAAACATTATACTACTAGGGAAAATAAGCATTATCTGACAATTGGTGTTTTCTGACTCCGAGGAAGTATGCTTTTTAAAAAAGCAAGCTTCCTATCTGACAGTGGCTAACAGCATTATTAACAGGGCATTTATAAATGGCTCGATGTTTATAGTTCATATTTCAACTTCAACTCTATTTGTTGCATTAGCAAAATGAAGCTTATTAAGCTTAATTCTTTTAGTCCGTCTCGCCAAGCATCTGAACCCCCTACTACTCAGCTTTCTTGTCTGGAAGTATGTAATCTTTCCTACATTACACTTGAAAGTTCAGCTCATTCCTAAACCTCCAGTCAAGGATATGAACTTGTTGCTTTCAGAGAGGCCACATCTGTTCATGGAGCCATTAAGCCATCAGTTAAAGTGGTCAGAGTTCATTTTATTGCCTCCTTTGTGGAAGAACTTGTAGTGTAAAAGCATGTGTTATTGAAAACATAATTTTCCTCACCATTATGCTTTCTTTCTAGCCAGATCATAACCTGCTAGAAATCTATTGAGCGTAGAGTGAAAAGCTCTTCAAAATAGCTGTTCTTAAGAGATTAAATGATTGCCATCTCTGTCCCATTTCTGTTATCTCATAATCAAGTTCAAGATGATACTAGATATCTCAGCTGAAGTGATTATATATTTGAAATAGAAATGGCTTTATCTCCATTCATATTTCATACTATCGTAGGCAGGATCATTTTTTTTCCCATTTACATTTATATATGTTTATAGTTCCTTACAACTGTCTGTGGGTTAAAGACTCAAACTACTTTTTAAAGGCTAAAAATGGCTAACGGGGGTTGGCTTGCCTTTTTAGACTTTCGGTACAAAGACACTAGTTGTAGATTAAGAGCCAGCATAGATTCATCAAAATGTACAGCTGTATCAAATCTTAGCAACCATAGCCGAGCAGCTTGACCAGTGAGAAGCTTGAGATTCACAGCTGCTGAGACACTTGCCCAGGGTCACCTAGCCTCGCCAAGACGAAAGCTCACTCCTAGGCCTTTTCTGGTGGATCACACTGCCTCCCTGTTGTATTCAGAGTAGGCCTCTTACACAGATATGGCGTAGGGAGAGAACAGAGGACCTAGTGACCCAAAAGTACAGGAACCAGATTTTTTATGATTAGTCCAAAGAGGCTCACTTTTGTTTTTGTTCTTTATCCTTAAAGCTGTCTGATCCATGCTATTTTCTTCCATCACAATTTCTCTTCCAGAGATTCAAACTGAGAAAAAAGATCATGTCACTATTTATTAGCAGTTCTGCTAAAACACTTGATAGAGAAGGAATATGAAACTCTTTGCCAGAAATGAGACTTTGGGCTATATGTTGATTGCATTTATCCACATGCATGCAAGTAGTCAATAATCAGGCATACTGAAAGTACATTCTTTCCTCCTTTTAAAATATCTCTAGCTTTACATAAGACTCCTCATTTTAAAAACCTAGTAAATAGGAAAAAGTGAGTCATTATTTATGGTTAATCACTTTTGCCAGCTGTGACTGCATTTCACATCCATTTTTCTTTTTCTTGGACTGGAGAATCTATCCTGTCACTCTTTAGGGAAAAACCATATCGGTCCCATCAATACCTTCTTTCAGCACGTAATCACAGTTAAGCCACTGTAAACAAAGATTTTTGTTGGACTACAGCAAGAAAGTAACTTCTTTAGAATGCAGAACTGTGGAGAATAATCCAGAATCTTGAGATAGCACCTAAAGAGAAAAATCTGAGTTATTTTAGGGTTTCTTTCAAAATAGAATAATTATTTCAAAAATATTGAATTTATGAGTGTCTACTCTGTGTCTACCAAGTTCCAGATATTATAAGGTTTAGAAAAGATTTCAGATGGGATACCTGGCATGTCAGGACACTTTTATTTGCAAGTACCAGGAAATCGATTTCATACTTCCTTTAACAACCCAGGGAATTTATTGAATCAGGTGACTAAGAGTTTTGAAATTGGGCATGCTTCAGGCCTGGTTGATTAGGCTCCAAGTCACTCTAATTTTTCTGATTCTTCCCTTCCCTGTGTATAGCTCCATTTTCAGGCTGATAATTGACAATGAAAAGCAGGTGCAAAAATTTTTGGATCAATGGCTCATAGAACTGTTGTGGACTTTGTACTCTTGTGGTAGGAAGAGGACCACTGTAATATCGTGTCACCTCTGCATCCCAGCTGAAAGAGCTTCTCCTTTCTCAGCTCGCAAACGAAATTCCCAGGCTTCATTACGGTTGACCCAACTCTTTACCCATCAGCAGTGGTCAGAGGAGGAATGCCATGTACTAATTAACCAGTGAATCTTTAAACCAGTCACCACACTAAGGAGAGTGGGATTAAATCGGTTGGCTTAGGCCAGTGGGATCCCGCTTCTGGAGCTTGGGGTGGGGACCCATCCACCCAAATCACACAGCTGCTGAGTAGCACAGGGGATGGGGGCATAGATGCTGGGGAAGTAGCTGACAGCATCCACTGTGTCTTTCATCTCGTAGGCTGAACCTGATCCTAATGAGGCCAAAGTTTTGCCTGACTTGTGTCATTCTTTGTTCCTGGCCATCCTTTTATCCTCCACGGTTCATCCTAAATGGCCAGTTCCGCCACCTGCCCACAGCCAGTCCATAGCGGTACCTCTGCATCCAAGTGGCAGAAGAAGTCTCTTATATTGAGGAATATACTGTCCTCACCTAAAGTCTAATAATACCATTTATTGTTGGCAGGCTAGATAGTATTAAGTAAGACATGCATATGATACGATGAAGAGAATGCTGCTCTCTTTTTCTGGTTGACGTTGGCATTTCAACTGCCTGGAACTTCAAACTTCAGAGCTCTTCTTAAAGGGAATATTTAATTTGCTCTAAAAATCATTTTCCAAATAGAAGAAACTGATCTGTTTCAATAGTGAGTTCCCTTTTACTTGAATGAGAATCTGATGTGACATGCTGTTGATGATGGCAATTTAAATGCCCCGTGAGAACTTCATCTCTCAAAATAAACTTTTCACTGTGTCAGCCTGGGATCTCTCTGAAAGCAGACCTTTGGATGAGGGCTTGCACTGCAGGTTGCTTGTTTGGGGCACAACCTTGGTGTGCAAGAGCGGAACAGGTAATGAAAGCAAACCGGTGCAAGGACCTCTTACCGCGGTTGTTACTTCTGTGAGCGACTCAGTCCCACCAGAACCTCCCATGAGCCGAGAGAACAACCTCAGAGGGACGGAGGGAAAGTGGTTATCCATTGACGGCTGTCCCCTCATTGGTCAAGGGTCACCTATGGGGCGTTAACTCCTTTTTTCATACTTCCGGGCTGTAAGGGTGAGGCCCTGCCCAGGTGATTCCAGGCAATCCCAGGTGAACAGCGGGAGGTACCTGGGGACGCGAGGCACCCCCAGCAAAGGCTGGAGCAAAAGATGGATGGCGAGTGTGTGAGGCGGGGCACGAAGGGGGTGCAACACACACTAAAGAGAAGGCATCTGCCAGAGCCATGTAGGAACCTGCAAAGGACCAGAAACCATCTACGTGGCTCTTCTGTCTTTCCTGGGTGTCTGAATGGCTTTTCTTTCTTTCTTTCTTTCTTTTTTTTTTTTTTTAACATCTTTATTGGAGTATAATTTCTTTACAATGGTGTGTTCATTTCTGCTTTATAACAACACGTCTCTAAAAAGGTAAAATTAATAAACACGTCACCGACTGAATTGCTGTCGAGCCCTGCAGGACTCTCATCAACAAAGAGGCAAGCACGCCAGTGGGGAGAACCGGCAGGGTCCTCAGAAGAGAAGGCTGCTTGTGGGAGGAACTGTCAGTATCGCATCATCAACTGGCGGGTCCTCTCATGCCCAGCAGGGACTCCTTGCTTGGAGGGTAATTTTTACTCTCACTGTTCAGTCAGTATGACGGCTTTGTCCCTAATATAATGGTAGTTTTGACTTTCCTTTAAATTATTCCGTAGAGAATCAGAGAGAAAGAGGGCCTCTCTCCCTTTTCCCTGCCCCAAAAATTCCACTCAGAAAACTTTTCTCATTTACATCTTTGCCTCCACATTAAATTTCTCATTCATGTTTCAGGTGAATCAAATGCGACGTCAACTTTCAACACCCCGTGTAACTATCACAGTGACTCAAAATAATTGCCGACTGTCAGTGTATGTGCTGCGAACACAGATATGCCCGCCACTGGCTCTGTTATCACCAGAAGAAGGCAGAGCTTGCCTTCTTCTCTGGGCTCCATTCAAAACCTTCGTGTCGGCGAGGCACAGGGTTGAGGCAATTATCTGCTTAATCCACCCAAGAAACGTGTGCCTCCTCTGCCCCGAAATCACTTGTTTAGAAAAAAGAAAAAAAAGTCTTAAAAGCAATTTTCTAGTAAGTATAGATTTAACTGGAATGTTCCAGAGAATTGCCTCCAACTTTGGCTCCTCTAGCTCAGTGGTTTTCAGTCAGGGATGGTTTTGTCCCCCCAGGAGACACTTGGCAATAAGGGGAGACATTTTTGACTGTTATAGCCGGGGAGGGCCAGGGGAGAGTCCTACTGGCATCTAGTGGGTAGAAACCAAGGATGCTGCTAAACATCCTACAGTGTGCAGGACAGCTCCCACAGCAAAGAATGTTCCAGCCCAAAATGTCGACAGCACCGACACTGAGAAATCCTGCTCTAGCTGTTGAGGATTTATACATAAATAAGGTCACTTGTTTAGAAAATTCAGACAAAAAAGAAAAAAATATTCCTTCCTTCAATTGAAAAAGAGATCAATATTAAAGACAATTTTAAGCCAAAATAACCCATAAGACAAGTTTGTGTTTGGCCTATAATCTTCAACTTCTGCCCAAATGAATATAGGTGTTTATAAGATTGCAGTTACATATAGTTTGTATTCTTGTTTCTACTTAAAAATGTCACTTTTATAGTCTTTACATCATTTTAATAGAGAATATTCCATTGTTTCAATTCCTCTCTCTTCGTTTCTTTCTTTCCTTCCTTCCTTCTTTTTTTTTTCTTTTTTAAGTAACTTGAGCAAAAGCACGCACTCCAATTTGAAATCTGGCTTTGGAGACCTGGCCATGGGGCACTCTTGAATTATTATTTTATTTTTATTTTTTAAAAATTTATTTTTATTTATTTATTTTTGGCTGCATTGGGTCTTCGTTGCTGCACACGGGCTTTCTCTAGTTGCAGTGAGTGGGGGCTACTCTTTGTTGCGGTGTGCGGGCTACTCCTTGTGGTGGCTTCCCTTGTTGCGGAGCATGGGCTCTAGGCACGCAGGCTTCAGTAGTTGTGGCGCGTGGGGTCCAGAGTGCAGGCTCAGTAGTTGTGGCGCACAGGCTTAGTTGCTCTGCGGCATGTGGAATCTTCCCAGACCAGGGCTCGAACCCATGTCCCCTGCATTGGCAGGAGGATTCTTAACCACTGCGCCACCAGGGAAGCCCATCTTGAATTATTTTACAACAAAAATTATTTTCAAAACATTACAAGAAATTGGTATGATGTAAATTTACTACTTGTGAGAAACATTTGCTATTTATGTACTTTTAAAATTTAAAAACAACCTATGTTTTTCTTTAGAATGTAATATTAGAGCAGCACTGGTGCTGAGCTTATTAAAAAGATTCACAGTGTGAAACCCTGGCTCCTTCAAGGTGGGGACCACTTAGCCTCTAGGTCACAGGAACATATCTAGTCTGGGCTAAGTCCACACCACATCACAAAAGGAAAGAGTATCTCTGGGCTTTCTATCCTGTTCCATTGATCTATATTTTTGTTTTTGTGCCAGTACCATACTGTCTTGATTACTGTAGATTTGTAGTATTGTCTGAAGTCAGGAAGCCTGATTCCTCCAGCTCCGTTTTTCTTTTTCAAGATTGCTTTGGCTACTCGGGGTCTTTTGTGTTTCCATACAAATTGTGAAATTTTTTGTTGTGGTACTGTGAAAAATGCCAGTGGTAGTTTGATACGGATTGCATTGAATCTGTAGATTGCTTTGGGTAGTATAGTCATTTTCACAATGTTGATTCTTCCAATTCAAGAACATGGTATATCTCTCCATCTATTTGTATCATCTTTAATTTCTTTCATCAGTGTCTTATAATTTTCTGCATACAGGTCTTTTGTCTCCTTAGGTTTATTCCTAGATATTTTATTCTTTTTGTTGCAATGGTAAATGGGAGTGTTTTCTTAATTTCACTTTCACATTTTTCATCATTAGTGTATAGGAATGCAAGAGATATCTGTGCATTAATTTTGTATCCTGCTACTTTACCACATTCGTTGATTAGCTCTAGTAGTTTTCTGGTAGCATCTTTAGGATTCTCTATGTATAGTATCATGTCATCTGCAAACAGTGACAGCTTTACTTCTTCTTTTCCGATTTGGATTCCTTTTATTTCTTTTTCTTCTCTGATTGCTGTGGCTAAAACTTCCAAAACAATGTTGAATAATAGTGGTGAGAGTGGGCAACCTTGTCTTGTTCCTGATCTTAGTGGAAATGGTTTCAGTTTTTCACCATTGAGGACAATGTTGGCTGTGGGTTTGTCATATATGGCCTTTATGATGTTGAGGAAAGTTCCCTCTATGCCTACTTTCTGGAGGGTTTTTATCAAAAATTGGTGTTGAATTTTGTTGAAAGCTTTCTCTGCATCTATTGAGATGATCATATGGTTTTTATCCTTCAATTTGTTAATACAGTGTATCACATTGATTGATTTGTGTATATTGAAGAATCCTTGCATCCCTGGGATAAACCCCACTTGATCATGGTGTATGATCCTTTTAATGTGCTGTTGGATTCTGTTTGCTAGTATTTTGTTGAGGATTTTTGCATCTATGTTCATCAGTGATATTGGCCTGTAGTTTTCTTTCTTTGTGACATCTTTGTCTGGTTTTGGTATCAGGGTGATGGTGGCCTCGTAGAATGAGTTTGGGAGTGTTCCTCCCTCTGATATATTTTGGGAGAGTTTGAGAAGGATGGGTGTTAGCCCTTCTCTAAATGTTTGATAGAATTAGCCTGTGAGGCCATCTGGTCCTGGGCTTTTGTTTGTTGGAAGATTTTTAATCACAGTTTCAATTTCAGTGCTTGTGATCTTTGATAAAGGAGGCAAGAATATACAGTAGAGAAAAGACAGCCTCTTCAATAAGTGGTGCTGGGAAAACTGGACAGCTACATGTAAAAGAATGAAATTAGAACACTCCCTAACACCATACACAAAAATAAACTCAAAATGGATTGAAGACCTAAATGTAAGGCCAGACACTATCAAACTCTTAGAGGAAAACATAGGCAGAACACTCTATGACATAAATCACAGCAAGATCCTTTTTGACCTACTTCCTAGAGAAATGGAAATAAAAACAAAAATAAACAAATGGGACCTAATGAAACTTAAAAGCTTTTGCACAGCAAAGGAAACCATAAACAAGACGAAGAGACAACTCTCAGAATGGGAGAAAATATTTGCAAATGAAGCAACTGACGAAGGATCAATCTCCAAAATTTACAAGCAGCTCATGCAGCTCAATATCAAAAAAACAAACAACCCAATCCAAAAATGGGCAGAAGACCTAAAGACATTTCTCCAAAGAAGATATACAGATTGCCAACAAACACATGAAAGAATTCTCAACATCGTTAATCATTAGAGAAATGCAAATCAAAACTACAATACGATATCATGTCACACCAGTCAGAATGGCCATCATCAAAAAATCTACAAACAATAAGTGCTGGAGAGGGTGTGGAGAAAAGGGAACCCTCATACACTGTTGGTGGGAATGTAAATTGATACAGCCACTATGGAGAACAGTACAGAGGTTCCTTAAAAAACTAAAAATAGAACTACCATACGACCCAGCAATCCCACTCCTGGGCATATACCCTGAGAAAACCATAATTCAAAAAGAGTCATGTACCAAAATGTTCATCGCAGCTCTATTTACAGTAGCCAGGACATGGAAGCAACCCAAGTGTCCATCAACAGATGAATGGATAAAGAAGAGATGGCACATGTATACAATGCAATATTACTCAGCCATAAAAAGAAATGAAATTGAGTTATTTGTAGTGAGGTGGATGGACCTAGAGTCTGTCATACAGAGTGAAGTAAGTCAGAAAGAGAAAAACAAATACTGTATGCTAACACATATATATGGAATCTAAAAAGAAAAAAATGGTCATGAAGAACCTAGGGACAAGATGGGAATAAAGACACAGACCTACTAGAGAATGGACTTGAGGATATGGGGAGGGGGAAGGATAAGCTGTGACAAAGTGAGAGAGTGGCATGGACATATATACACTACCAAACGTAAAATAGATAGCTAGTGGGAAGCAGCCGCATAGCACAGGGAGATCAGCTCTGTGCTTTGTGACCACCTAGAGGGGTGGAATAGGGAGGGTGGGAGGGAGGGAGACGCAAGAGGGGAGAGATATGGGGACATATATATATGTATAACTGATTCACTTTGTTATAAAGCAGAAACTAACACACCATTGTAAAGCAATTATACTCCAATAAAGATGTTTAAAAAAAAAAAAGGAAAGAGCAGAATCTTGCTTAACAAATCAGGATGTAAAGAGACAAATGCTAAAGCTCATGGTGATAAAAGTAATTATAACCACTTATCTGATGAGTCAAAAAATGTTTGTATTTTAACAGATATGAAAACTATTGGAATTCAGCTGAATGGCCAGAGTCTAGTCCTGCCTGAAATTCTCAATGTATCCCATTGTCACCCTGGGTCTTCTGCCCTTTGAAGTCCAGATAGTATTGCCTGGAACTCCCATTCCACATCTTGTGGAATTTTAAAGCACTTCCTAGGTTTTTGCAAATTTCTGGAAGACCTGTGGCTTTGAGTTCTCATTTCTCTGAGTTAATTCAGTTGATGGGTCATCTTACCGTACCCCACTTTTCTTGCTCCCTACTGCACCCGCTCAGACAGAACTCATCTCCAGGGCCGAACTCAGCACACACTCCCCAACCACACCATCCCCCCTTAGACTGTGTGCCTGTCAAGCCCTTGGTGAAGATAAAGGAGGGTTATAACACGCAGCACGAACAACTTCGGAGCACACAGTAAACGTAGCAGTTAATTAAAGGACCTTTGGCCACTGGGGCCTTTTTCTTGGGCCAATTCCCATTGTATAGCATCCCAGCCTCCTCCCTACCCCTCAGTAGCCCTTCTCCCTGCATCCTGTCTTATCTTGCTCATCATCTCCTTCCTCCCAGATGGTCCTATATTGTTCATACTGAGTTACACAGAGCAGTTCAGCTCTCTTGAGTCCGTACTCCCCAAATCAATTCCAGCTCTCCCTTTGCATCTCAAAACCAAGCAAACCAAAAAGCCTTTAATTTAACTGGATTTACATGTCTAGAAAGCAGTTATTGTTGTTCATAGCAATTTATTTTCCTCTCATCCATCTGTATAAACTTTGTTCATTCCTTTAAAAAGACAGTTGTGAAATATAAGCCTGTATGTATATATGCATATATCTATATCTATGTCTACAGCCACATGTCCAGTAAAAGAGCAGTTAGTTAAGTGGCTTCAAGTGCTTGGACTTTAGCTACAGGGCAGGTTAGACGCAGATGTGTCCAGTGCTCTGCCTTGGTTTCCAGTTTCCAGCTCTTTATCTCTAACTTGTTCAGCCTGACACTCAAGGGGTTCCTTCCATCCATTGCTCTACTAAGCAACCTCATCTTTCAGAGTCCATGTCTTACTTGGTCTCTCTGTACCTGGTCTGTATTTACAAAATGTGGTCGGGCATGGAGACCACAATTGACCGTTCCTTATTGGTCCCTGAGTGATGGCTCCTAGGTGCCTTCTTCAGTGTGTTTTTATTTCTCTGGCTAGTATTTTAGACTCTATAAAAACCGTGATGATATACTTTCTTTAATCCCCCCAAACCTCCTGGGAGGCAGTAGATATTCCAAAATGTTGTCCACTGTTTCCCCAGATTCATTTACTCCACAAATTCATTCACTCTGCAAACATTCATTACCTGCTATGGGCTAAGAGGTGGGGACACAGCAGCAAACAAGAGAAAGTTCTTGCCTTCCCAGAGTTTATTTCTAGTTGGAGTGATGGTGGTGGAATATTTCAGTGCTGAATGTATGTTGGTGACACCAAGACAGCACACTCTGGTTTCATAAGGAGAGTATACTCCTTTTAGGGTTAAACACTGTAAACAGAAACAATGAAACGTTTTACCTAGTGACGTTTTCTGCATCTCCTCAGCACACCACTAATTCTACCCACCTGCCACATCTGCTCCTCCATCACATGGTGACTTGAGTGTGGGTGCTGTGAAACCTTCCTTCTTTGGAATAATTCCGTCTGCAATGAAAAACAGTATTTTAGCTTTTAAAATTATAGCTCTGAAATGTGAATTTCCTCTTCATTCTCCTTGAGATGACCATATATATATGTGATGATGCAGAAAAGTTGAAGACAGTATTTTACCATGTCTCATTCTAAATATAAACATGATGTTCCTCCGTTCATTATAAAAACGCCACTCCAAGCCTTGTGAATAAACTTTTCCATTTTAATACCTCTTGGTTATACTGTGCCCATTTTATGATGGGAAGCTTTGGCAAAGGCAGCAAGAAAAATAAGAAGTTAATGGAATTACAATAAAGTTATTTACTGAGAAAATCAGGCAAAAGGATTTCCTTTTCTACAAGCATTCAGCATCTCAATAAGTGAATAAACACACACACACACACACACACACACATATCAGAAACAGTTTATTCTAAATATTACTTTTCTAGGTTATCCACTTAACTCACCCTATGAGATTTATAGTTCAATCATACCAGTTCAGAATGGAAAGAAAAAAGTCCATTTATCTAATCCAATTCCTTGAGAAAAAATACGTAGGCAATATTAAGAATCTTCAATTATCTAATTTAATAGAAGGGATGATTTATACTCTGTAATCAGTAACATGTGATACTGATTATTTCTAATCCCTTAGAAGAGATCCGACATTCTGCTTTTGGTCCTGTATAGCATGAAATCGTCATGTATATTTTACCAGAAGAAGTAACAAGAATAATGGCCCCTACAGTCTGCAATCATTTTATACTAACATACTGCAACATGGTTTTGCCCTGGGGCAGAGAAGTAGGGATTTTCTCTACTTCAAAAGAATGAAAAATTATTATCACTCTATCCAGTACCATTATAGACTTCAGAGACTTTGGCATGAAATATTCAGAAAGTTTATTTTAGAATTCAATATTTTAAAAGCCTGCTTTAAAACTATTACAGTGATTAGTGGCTCTGTTACTTGGACCAGTCCTTGCTTTAAAAAGCCCTATGTCATGGTTAATACCATTTGCTGTTTCAACAAAATATAATTTGCACCAACCCAGGAGCTCCAAATAAGGCACGTAATGCATTGTTTTAGAGTGCCCCCAAAGAGGAATTGGGACCACAACTCATCAGTTATCTTTCAAACACACTCTTAAACACTGCTTTCACTGGTAGCAGTTGAATGTATTGCTTATGCCATGATTTTGTCCTTCTGCCATGTGTTATCTTAACCAGGTGGAATGGGTGCCATTTCTCTGCTGCCTGTTCAAGGAGCAATGCCCCTGTCTCAGTGGCTGTAGGGACACACACGGACAACCCAGCTGAGGCCGCCCACACCCTCCGCTGACCAGCCAGAGGCTCACATCTTCACCTCTCTCCTTAGGAGTCAGAAAAGCTTATCAGGTGTTTGTGAGGAATTAACCAAGCTTCCGAGGCCATGAATGAAGCCAGTGAAAACTTCCGGAGCTTGAGTTAGCTGCATGGGAATTGCAACACAACCGCTTCTCTCTGGACCATCCTATTTACATAGGGAGACATGTGGAATAGAGTATAGAGCCCTGGTTTGGGAATTTAACAATCAGGATTTGAATTTCAAGTCTGGTTACTTACCAGCAACATGATCCTTCAGAAACCACTGAACCCCTTTAGGCTCAATGTCTGTAAAATGGACCCGTCCTGGCATCTGTGCACAGATTTGATGAGACAGGTGATATAAAGACAGTACGAGGCAGGGTGTCAGTCACTGTTCCCATCATTATTATTTACTCCCAAAATATTTTTCTTATCTCTTAATTCTTTATTCCACACTTCTGTTGTGTAATGTGTGAAAGGAAAATCAAAATGGAGTTGGTGTTGCTAAGAGAGTTCTCTAAAATGGAGCCAGGAGACCATTAAGGAAGTGTGACTTCTGCACATAAAAATCTTTTGTCCTGATAACATCATCCAGAACACCTTCCAGAAACGCAAAATATTTACTGGACCCTTACCTTAAAACAACCTGTGATTCCTCAAGGGCAAATCTTTTCTAACTTGAGTCAGAGTCAGTCACAAATTTCACCAGGAAACTTTTAACAACCCCGTGGCTTTTCATCTCTTCCTGAGAACACTCTTTTGGGGTTACCCGAATTTGTATCTCCCAAATTGCAATTTTTCAGACCCTAAATAAACTCTTTTCTTCTTTGCAGCCTCCTGCATTGTTTTTTTGGTTGACAAATGCATGTATATTTATTGATATATCACAGAAAGAATTTGCAGGATGACTAGAAAAACCATCACTCCTGCCTTTTTTAATATAACCTGTGCATTTGATGACATTCCTTTAAATTTATTGAATATATTATTTCTGTAGATTTTAATAAATAACTTTTCCTTTCCTTCACACCTTAGGTATTATCAAGGAAAAAAAAAAAAAAGATAAGCATCAACCTCAGCCTTCAAGCAGATAAAATAGGTGCCTCTCACATAGACATGAAAAGAAATGAAGATTCTGATGTGCTCTTGATGCATAAGGTGAGACGAAACTAACCTGTAAATAACTTTCTGTTTCATTTTCCAGGGAAGTAGATCAAGACTCAGATGGTCACGTCAGCTTTAAAGACTTCGAATATGCCATGAACTATGGACAAAAGTAAGCCTAACTATTGTGTGCTGCTTTTGGCAACCTGTGGGGAGACCGAAATAGATTGTGATATATTTAGATGTCAAATCCCACTCTACCAATGATGTCATGCTGCATACCTTCTGTTAAACTCTTCATCATGGTTCTCAGATGCTGACAATTGCTTGCACTGCCACTGGGATGGTCCCCAACCCCTCCTCTTTACTCTCAACCCCCGACTCCCCCCCCCCGCCCATGCTGCCAGCCAGGATGCTGCACTCATTTACTGGTCCTTGCCACCCTACCCACAGCCTCCCTGATCCTCAGCAGTTCCTAATGTCAGGCACTGCCAGTGGTACCAGTTTCCTTCATGCATTCAGCTTTGGTTGAACAAATAATAGCACCTACATGCAACTGAGTGTTGACTGCGTTCCAAGCAATGAGCAAGGCTTTTGGAAAACAAAGTTAAGACTTCTCTAAGACAATATATCCTTAGTAGTCATCAAAAATCATCATCGCAAAAATGGCCCTAGGGCGCTGGCTGTGCGAGATGGAAAAACCAGATTGAGCTGACATTAGTATAAGTCTTCTCCAGCTGCATACAGAGGAAGAACAGGGTGCAGTAAGGATATCGGGGGCAAAAGACTTACCTGCAGAACCCATTAGAACGGCCTGGGCCTGGGGTTCCTGCAGCAGAACAACAAGCCCTGGGCTGCCCGGTTGCCCTCTGCGGTACCCTCCCTGGTTCTGGGCGGCTCTGCCCTGAAACAAGAGCCTTAGCCATCTGTGTTCCCGTTCTCTGTTTTCTGCCCATCCATACCTGGGATCCGGGGACTGCTGTCCTAGAACCAAAACTGTGACCCTGGACATTCAGCACTTATTTTAAATAAATACTCATATCAGTACTAATATTTTATCTGTAAATGTTCAGAATGCTAAACATTAACAACACTGTGAAAACATCTAATATAATTCAAATTTTAAAAGTATTAAAGGTCAAGGAAATATGTACATTTGTCAAAGAGAAACATTAAATAAGCATCCTTCTAACATAAAGTATTAGCAGATAAACTTAATAAACTGTCATAAATCAGAGGAGCCTAAAGAGACATAACAGCTAAATGTAATTTGGTGTTCTGGAGGGGATCCTGGAATAGAAGAAAGGACATTAGGTAAACACTAGTAAGGTATGGACTTCAGTTCATAATGCTATATCAATATTGGTTCATTAATTGTGACAAATGTACCATACTCATAGAAAATGTTCATCATAGGGGAAAGTGAGTGAGTACATGGGAACTCTCTGTCCTATCGTCATAATCTTTCTATAAACCTAAAACTGTTCCAAAATAAAAAGGTTGTTAAAAAATAAAGTCTTATTCCAAAGTTAGCATACTAAACACTATCTAAAATGAAGGAAACTTTGAAAATCATTAAGAAGTACACATGAAATATTATTTCAAGAACAAAGTGGATCCATGGTATCATTGAGCATCACGTGCGTTTTAGGACAAATTGTTCTGGCTGATGAAAAGCCCTTTCTGACTTCGGGTAGAGTTTTATTCAGCAAGTATTTTCATCATAAATTGAATAGTTGAGTCATTGGTCCTCATCTCAGTACATAAGTGATCCTGCTTTTAGATTTTTAAAATATAAAAATTAGAGTAATCTACCAACAAAATGTTTATTTCAGTAATTGCCAGAATACCAAAACCTTGTATTGCAATCACTATTTGGACTTTATTTCTTCCTGTAAACATGACAAGAGAGTGGGAGAGGTCACGTCCTCCCGTTGAGTGGCAGGCAGGAGGCCAGGGTGGGAAGAGCTATTGGGCAACTACCTTGATCCGGGATTAGTCCAGGCTCTCTTCGGTCTCAGTGAGGTCTCAATGACAGAAACCTACCCACACTAGCTTAGACAGAAAAGGAATTTACTAAAAAATACTGGGCTAGCTTATATAATCCAACATAGGAAGGGCAGTGGTGCAGCTGGGTTTCCAGGAAAACGAGAGCCAGCAACACGAGCACCTCCGGACTCTGCCCCCGTCCCATGGTCACCGCAGCCTCACACCATTCCAAAAAGGAAGTGGCCCGTCATCTGTCCAAGTGCAGAGACCCCAGAAAGAGGCTTCAGTTGGCCCCTGGATCAGTCAACTCTCATTCGTCTTGAGGGTATAGGCTTTGTCCCTAGGCACTCAGCCAGGTGTGCTGAGGGCTGGTCACAGGAGGGGAAGTTGATAAGAGCTGGGCGGCCATCCCCTGTTCTTGTTTAGAAGAAAGCCATATGACCTGGACCTTCTCTAGGAGGGAGAGCACCTCGGGGATTTGGTGCTTAGGAGGGCCCAGGCTCTCAGGGCAGAGCACAGACCAAAAGAAGGGGCAGTGAGAAGCTGCTCATGTCACCTTCCCTCCTTACCACTCGCCCTACACTCAGTCCAAATCCTTGTCTTGTAAGCTTTGCCCCAGCTTCTCACTTCCAGGACCCCACCCTCGTCCCCAAGCCACATGATGCTGTCTGCAGTGTGACCCTGTTGGTCTCCCTTCAGTTGCATGGCCCACGGATGGGCATCTATGCAGGCTGATCAGCTCGGTCTCTCCCCATGGAGGGCCTCGGGAGTGAGGGTGAGGGAGGCGGAACAGCGCTTCTCCGGCCGAATGAGTGGTGATGACTCAGGGGCGAGGGGCAGACGTGTTTGCCACCATGTGGCCTGGAAAACCAAGGCAGCTGGTTTGCAATGAGAGCAGAAAATGAAACAGACACCAAGAGGGGAACAAGAGAGGAACTAGAGAAACCCCATGGTACCGGATTTCTGATTAAAGCTTGTACACAAGGCCCAGTCATAACCCTTTGGGTCCTATGAGGTAACTCTGTATCCTTCCAATAAATCGTTCTGCTCAAGCCAGCTGGAGTTGCTTTCTGTTATCTGAAACCAAGAGAACCCTAACTGTTACAAGCATAGAGCCAAGGACAGATACTAGGTAACATCAACATTTACTGGGGCAGCAGAGAAAAGAGTCTTCTAAATCGACTAAGAAGAAGCAGTCAAGATGGAAGAGGAAGCTGTCGCCAGATCTCTCCCGCTGATACCTCCGCCTCTACCTCATCTTTCACTATGACCAGCTCCAGTCTTCCCCTGTGGCAACAGCTCTCTCTCGGAGATCACCAGTGATTTCCAGCGGCCAAACCCACGAGCCCCTCTCGGACCCCATCACACTTGTCCTTTCTCTTGGGTCCTTCTCTCTTTAGCCTCCATAGCACTGCTCTCGCGTGGTATTTCTGTGCCCATTCTTCCCTGACTCTCTTTTCCTGTATCTTCAGCCATCTCGTAAGTGGTAGTATTCTCCAGGGTGCTCTAATTGACCACTCTTCTTTTTTTTTTAATAAATTTATTTTTTTATTTTTGGTTGCGTTGGGTCTTCGTTGCT
>NW_026645703.1:0-1000 GCF_949987535.1 Balaenoptera acutorostrata | reverse complement strand
GTTAGGTATATGAACCATTTCAAGGTAATTTTTTCCGTATGTTGTGAATTAAGAATTGAAAAAGTTATTTCTCCTGTGAATATATAGTTGCTGAATAAACATTTATTTAAAAGACTGTTGTTCCCCCTATTGAATTAACATGGCATTTTTTGTCAAAAATTAATTGACGTGTATGCGTTGGCCTGTTTCTGGAACTACTATTCTATTCCATTAATCTATATGCATCAGACATCAAACTGAAAACTACAAAACATTGCTAAAAGTAAATAAGTTCTAAGCACATGGAAAATATATCATGTTTTTGGACTAGAAGACTAAAATTGTTAAAATGTCAATTCTTCTCAACTTAATATAGGAACAGAGTCAATGCAATACCAATCAATATTATCAATATGTTTTGTAAAGGTTGACATGCTGATTTAAAAATTTATGTAGGAATGCAATGAACTCAGACAACAAAACTGGTTTGAAAAAGAAGAAAAAGTTGGAGGACTCTATCTGGTTTGAAGACTTACGGCTAAGCTATAATAACAGTGTTGTATTGCCAATAATGCAATCTACTACAACGTGTACACCGTCACAGGGAAAAAGAACAAGAATTTAGCTCTCTCAAGTTATATGCTTCCAGTATTGCATGAATGGGTCTCAAAATGCCCTTATATTCCCAACGAATGTGAGAAAAAAGCCTTATCTGCCAAGGAGAATGAGGGGATGAGTTGCTATGGAGAGGTGGCTTACAAGAGTGAATTGAATCAATGGCAAAGATGGAAAACATTCTGACTGAACAGAGAGGTGAAAGGCAGTTACACACTTTGCAGCATGTTCAGTACCAAAAAGAGTTGAGGTGGCCTGTGAATAGTATCCCAAATAGTTGTACAACATTGCCACCCCATTGGATCTCATTTTTCCACTTTCTGGAGACATAATGACACAATGTATTGTGGGAGGGAAGACCATTTTACTAATAATGCAACATAATTTGAGAGATATTATATCAGTA